>NW_020170566.1:118067-121209 GCF_000524195.1 Echinococcus granulosus | reverse complement strand
GGAGGGAAGAGCTTCATCAGGAAAATTGGCCCGAGTGGACCACATTAGCTCACAGTGGTCAGCATCAAGTGGTGACGCAGCAGATAGCAGAACAGTAGACGTAGTGGTGATTGTGTGATCATGAAGGTGTGTCGGAAGAGCAAAATCGGCGGCGACTAATGCGTCGGTGGAGTAGTAGTCGCCTTCGCTGCACGCCTTTGCGCCCATCTCTAGCCATGTTGACTCTCATTTCGCAGACGGCGGTTCAACTGTTGCATTTCACCTACACTGAAGGTCTTAAACACTGATTTCACTTTTATCTCCCACCGAATATTGCCACTCTGAACCAACTTTCGTGATCGAATTCATTTCTTCCCTTTTAACTTTACCTTTGTTTGCACCCAATGTAGGTACTTGCTGCCTGACGTATAGTACTTGCTATCAGCTCTTTAATTACAGCTCTATGATGTCTCTTTGGCGTTTTGTGCAAATCAGTCCTTGTTAGTCATAATTCTATTACATTAGCAAGTGAATAAATGTCATAGTATAGCTTACGAGTGTTCCGTTTAAAATGTTTACTATGGACAGCCAAGGAGAAAGTGTGTCTGAACTCAGTTATTTATAGTTGGAGAATGTTAATTTGTTTGAATGCTGGCTGATCGGTATTAACTCATAATTTGATAAGGGGAGTGACATAAGTGAAAAAAGTAATTTTTTTGCGATCTATAGGGTGTACTCAATAGCCAGATGACAGTATTCCTCAGTGGAGAGGGGCAAGTTGCAGGCTGTGGCTCAGAGTGCACCGCTGATGCAGATGCATCCTAATGCAGTTTGTTGCTCCTTCTTGTAGCACCATCATCACCACCCAAAATGCTGCAGCCCAATTTACGGGCTCAAGTACATGTGTTACCGATGTGGACACTTCCAATGATAAATTGGCAAGCAATGCTAATGTAAAGGATCACACTCCCATCTTCCTAGTACGTAGTAGTTATAATGACTGAAATATCCTGGTAAGTGGATTCTCATTCAAGAAAACAAGTAAAACGAGAATGGACCATAAGAAGATTACAACAGATGGATTCAAGAAATGCGATTCGAGCGACAGTCTGGACTATTACCACGATCGCTGATCCGCCTGCTAGGCACCTGAACCACGATATATCAACTGGAAAAATTAACATGTTATTAATATTTTATTGTTTCCTTAATTTCACCAAAATATACTGGCAGTGCACCATTATATATTCAACATATTATGTGTTGCTAGTTGTCAAATCAGAAGTAACATCTCCTTGACAGAAAACGACGTCATTCAACAACGCAAAGATTCGAGTTGAATAAAATGTTGAGGCAGCTTTTGAAGGCAGTTTGAACAATGTACAGGATCAACGTACCTGAGTGAAACCATCATAGTAAGTAAAATCTGTTGTACTCATCACAAAACCAACTGGGTAAGGTGGTTCGGTTGCTATGCCCTGGTGTTTACAGCGCCTCATTTGGAAATGCAAATGCCTAAAATTAACGGGAGGGAAGAGCTTCATCAGGAAAATTGGCCCGAGTGGACCACATTAGCTCACAGTGGTCAGCATCAAGTGGTGACGCAGCAGATAGCAGAACAGTAGACGTAGTGGTGATTGTGTGATCATGAAGGTGTGTCGGAAGAGCAAAATCGGCGGCGACTAATGCGTCGGTGGAGTAGTAGTCGCCTTCGCTGCACGCCTTTGCGCCCATCTCTAGCCATGTTGACTCTCATTTCGCAGACGGCGGTTCAACTGTTGCATTTCACCTACACTGAAGGTCTTAAACACTGATTTCACTTTTATCTCCCACCGAATATTGCCACTCTGAACCAACTTTCGTGATCGAATTCATTTCTTCCCTTTTAACTTTACCTTTGTTTGCACCCAATGTAGGTACTTGCTGCCTGACGTATAGTACTTGCTATCAGCTCTTTAATTACAGCTCTATGATGTCTCTTTGGCGTTTTGTGCAAATCAGTCCTTGTTAGTCATAATTCTATTACATTAGCAAGTGAATAAATGTCATAGTATAGCTTACGAGTGTTCCGTTTAAAATGTTTACTATGGACAGCCAAGGAGAAAGTGTGTCTGAACTCAGTTATTTATAGTTGGAGAATGTTAATTTGTTTGAATGCTGGCTGATCGGTATTAACTCATAATTTGATAAGGGGAGTGACATAAGTGAAAAAAGTAATTTTTTTGCGATCTATAGGGTGTACTCAATAGCCAGATGACAGTATTCCTCAGTGGAGAGGGGCAAGTTGCAGGCTGTGGCTCAGAGTGCACCGCTGATGCAGATGCATCCTAATGCAGTTTGTTGCTCCTTCTTGTAGCACCATCATCACCACCCAAAATGCTGCAGCCCAATTTACGGGCTCAAGTACATGTGTTACCGATGTGGACACTTCCAATGATAAATTGGCAAGCAATGCTAATGTAAAGGATCACACTCCCATCTTCCTAGTACGTAGTAGTTATAATGACTGAAATATCCTGGTAAGTGGATTCTCATTCAAGAAAACAAGTAAAACGAGAATGGACCATAAGAAGATTACAACAGATGGATTCAAGAAATGCGATTCGAGCGACAGTCTGGACTATTACCACGATCGCTGATCCGCCTGCTAGGCACCTGAACCACGATATATCAACTGGAAAAATTAACATGTTATTAATATTTTATTGTTTCCTTAATTTCACCAAAATATACTGGCAGTGCACCATTATATATTCAACATATTATGTGTTGCTAGTTGTCAAATCAGAAGTAACATCTCCTTGACAGAAAACGACGTCATTCAACAACGCAAAGATTCGAGTTGAATAAAATGTTGAGGCAGCTTTTGAAGGCAGTTTGAACAATGTACAGGATCAACGTACCTGAGTGAAACCATCATAGTAAGTAAAATCTGTTGTACTCATCACAAAACCAACTGGGTAAGGTGGTTCGGTTGCTATGCCCTGGTGTTTACAGCGCCTCATTTGGAAATGCAAATGCCTAAAATTAACGAGTGATATTCAGCCTACTTTAAATGCGAGATATTCGGGGTGGTATATGTAAGTTAATGCAGTAAATAGAAACAAAATTACACAAAATGCTTAAATAACCAATTATTGATGATTAATGGATTGTTTTTTTT
>NW_020170566.1:115843-117967 GCF_000524195.1 Echinococcus granulosus | reverse complement strand
ACTACCAGAGGCCATAAGGAAAAGTTGAGTACCACAACCCATCNGTTTTTTTTTTTCACGACGCTAATTACTTTTATCTTTCCTTCCTAATTCAACTGATTTTCTAATCAACCAGCTTCGTCACATATGTGTGACGCATTCGCAGAGCCATTTGAGTGTGGTAGAATGTCGGTTTCTAAGGCGTAAATTTGACCATAATGGCCCGTTGATTGTTTATTCAGTGCTATTTAGACTAACAACTGCTGCGACGCATTTAGTTTGCCATTCTTTATGCTTTGAACAGAAAAAGCAATTGTTTAAACGCCAGTTTCTGAGCAGCGCACGTTATCCAAACAACTTGTCAGATCTGTGTAGTAACTTGGATTAATGAATGTTTGCTAATTGCGTGATTACCGCAATCCCTTGAGCTGAAGCAATGAAGTAGTAGTTATATTCTGGTGCTGTTTTTACAGACAGAATTGTAAGCCAAGGTGGCTAAGGCTAAGTTTTGCTTCTTGAAATAAGAAATTTAGTACTAATAATTAGGAGAATTTGAAAATGTTTAATAAAACTCAAACGGGTTAGTAAAAAAGTCCTCCCATGTGACTTATCTTGTCCCTTCATTTTTCCTACTGACTCTTATTTCCCACAGAGGTGTCAACCATTACTCGGAGAAATATCCGGGGGCAATTCAAAGGATGCGGCAATACAGAACTTCCCCCATACTTCGAACGTTTGTGCTAAGCACTGTGGGCAGTGGGTCGCTTGGGAATTGCCAATGATACACCCACTCGCTTCACGAACGTTGGAATGCGAAAATTATTCCTCATCACAAGTCAGTCCAAGAACGGCCAGCCCACAAATTGCAAAAAAGTTATTGCAGCGTGGTATGCCAGAAATGACAGGAATCATTTTGGTCATTTGATACTCAAGCAAGGGTGACTGACACTCCAGAAGTTGTCCGTGAATAGGCGTTGCTTTCTATTACGTGCTTTTAATAAGGATGATGTGTCGAGTACATCTATTATCGCACATTTCCATGTTGAATCCCGCTAGCTTAATTACACGCATGTAAAAGAGCTGAAAGGACTGGTAATATAAATGACAGGAGACTTTAAGGAAGTTTCGCCAAATCCTGCAAATGAATTTATTAATTATCACGACATTCAGATCTCATGAACATGGGCTGACTCCTGTCCTATGCAGGTGTCGTAGGCAGTCCTCTACATGTTAGCCAAATGAGAGTGGCATTTTTATCAAACTGGAACATCTGGCTCGAAAGTGGAGTCACTGAAAAACACTTCAATGATACCACACGCCATAGTGTGTGACCATGACCTCCAAGTTTAGACTCACGACTCGCGCATATGACATCTGCTGGGCCAGACACGCTTTATCAGCACGAGAGCTAACGGTGGTGGTGAGTGCTTGCTTACAGCAGCACGTGAAGCGTGATGAACTAAGTCTCCTCTAAATAAAGACGTCGTGTACACAATTCAAAGAAGACCGTACGTCTTTCCGCCTGTGTCGAACTCTGTTGTGGTGTGCTAACAGTCATGCCCGTAAACTTTCAGCTGTCACGTGGAATGCCTCATCTTGCATGCACGATGGACGCGCAATACGTTGTGGATTGGTGTACAAGAGATGAATCGGTGTATGTGTACGGCAAATCCATAATAGCACAATCGTTCGAGAATATTTGCGATTTTCAAGAGTGTATGCACATGGAGGCGTAAATCTGCTTGACGGGAATACAACAGGCAATTTCTTAACGCTATATTTAGCATAGCGTAGTTTGCTATGAAACCTTTATAAAATGTCCTTTCTTGCCTTAAAACCACTAAAGTTGTTTTAATAGGTCAAAGTGGGTGGAATAAAACGAACCCATTGCAGGTGGATCACACTTAATGCGGTCTTGTGAAACCGCCTTTTGTTGTTGTCTGAAAGTTGAAATAGCCCTTAACCACCGTTTCATTCTTCGTGTCAGGTGAATCTGACAGGAGCGTCTGTGATTGCGGTGCAGCAGGATTTTGAGAGACGCGTCTACGTTGACATGATTGATGCGAGGTGTGTTGTTACCACGAATTCAAAGGTGGTCACATTGGATTCGGCAACTCTTTCACTTGAGGAATTATCTACTCAGGA
>NW_020170566.1:113135-115743 GCF_000524195.1 Echinococcus granulosus | reverse complement strand
ATTCCTCATCACAAGTCAGTCCAAGAGCGGCCAGCCCACAAATTGCAAAAAAGTTATTGCAGCGTGGTATGCCAGAAATGGCAGGAATCATTTTGGTCATTTGATACTCAAGCAAGGGTGACTGACACGCTAGAAGTTGTCCGTGAATAGGCGTTGCTTTCTATTACGTGCTTTTAATAAGGATGATGTGTCGAGTACATCTACCATCGCACATTTCCATGTTGAATCCCGCTATCTTAATTATACGCATGTAGAAGAGCTGAAAGGACTGGTAACATGAATGACAGGAGACTTTAAAGAAGTTTTGCCAAATCCTGCAAATGAATTTATTAATTATCACGACATTCAGATCTCATGAGCATGGGCTGACTCCTGTCCTATGCCAGTGTCGTAGGCAGTCCTCTACATGTTAGCAAAATGAGAGTGGCATTTTTATCAAACTGGAACATCTGGCTCTAAAGTGGAGCCACTGAAGAACACTTCAATGATACCACACGCCATAGTGTGAGGCCATGACCTCCAAGTTCACACTCACGACTGGCGCATATGTCATCTACTGGACCAGACACGCTTTATCAGGACGACAGCTAACGGTGGTGGTGAGTGCTTGCTTACAGCAGCACGTGAAGCGTGATGAACTAAGTCTCCTCTAAATAAAGACGTGGTGTACACAATTCAAAGAAGACCGTACGTCTTTCCGCCTGTGTCAAACTCTGTTGTGGTGTGCTAACAGTCATGCCCGTAAACGTTCAGCTGTCGCGTGGAATGCCTCATCCTGCATGCACGATGGACGCGCAATACCTTGTGGGTTGGTGTACAAGAGATGAATCGGTGTATGTGTACGGCGAATCCATAATAGCACAATCGTTCGAGAATATTTGCGATTTCCAAGAGTGTATGCACATGGAGGGATAGGTCTGCTTAACAGGAATACAACAGGCAATTACTTAACGCTATATTTAGCATAGCGTCGTTTGCTATGAAATCTTCATAAAATGTCCTTTCTTGCCTTAAAACCACTAAAGTTGTTTTAATAGGTCAAAGTGGGTGGAATAAAACGAACCCATTGCAGGTGGATCACACTTAATGCGGTCTTGTGAAACCGCCTTTTGTTGTTGTCTGAAAGTTGAAATAGCCCTTAACCACCGTTTCATTCTTCGTGTCAAGTGAATCTGACAGGAGCATCTGTGATCGCGGTGCAGCAGGATTTTGAGAGACGCATCCACGTTGACATGATTGATGCAAGGTGTGTTGTTACCACGAATTCAAAGGTGGTCACATTGGATTCGGCAACTCTTTTACTTGAGGAATTATCTACTCAGGGTGTGGAAGTATGTTTTCTCATTCCTGATTCTGCTCCATCTAGAAGGATGGAAAGATTTAGGAATCGCCGTCTTTACCAGTCGGCTGCCCCCGTAACGATTCAGTGGGCTAGAGCATGCTTGACTCCAACCAGAGACTTTAATAGTCTTTTTCCATTCACAGTAATTTATACCAGTCTCACAATCTCTTTTTGTGTTTATGTTTACTTTAACTGACATTTCCACCTAAAAACGATGCTCGAGACGCAAAAAATGTATAATGTTGATAAAAAGAGATCACATGATATCACCATAGCTTTACTAGAGATCGTGAAGAGTTTTATGTAAAAAAGCAGAGAACTAGAATTAAGGTATTGCGGTTTGATTCATCTTTAGAAAGCGGTCACCGTTACCAGAGTAAAAATTGCAGAAATACACCATAGAGCTCTCCTAGCCATTAGAAGCAGATAGGGATGCGTTTAAAGCGCATTGTGACGGGATTATATGCGCACGCAACTTAAGCTATCAAATGTATATTCTTTGCGAAGTTTCCGTTTAAATTGACAATTTTTGACGAGGAAAACAACCTGTTGGCAGGTCTGCCAAGTTTGTCCTACTGCAGTTAAGATGGCATACGGAGTAGTCAATGTTAGGTAGTAATTGATTGCCCATGCTGAACGAAACGGGCTAAAACCTTGACGTATTCATATCATCGTTACATCGCTATTAATATCGTTGCACGAAAAACGCATTATTAATATACGAGTTTCATTTTAGCTGTGGGATATTCAATGCCGGTTAAGCCTTTACCCACTACATTTAAGTAGCAATTATTTTGGCGCCTTACTGTCACCTGCCTAGGGCAAATTCGAGGTGAAATCAATGGGCACGGTCCCGATCAGGAGGTTCGTTATTTCGTTTTCCGTGCAGCTCCCAGAAGGTGATGTGTTCTCTACTTCAACCTATAAAGCTCAAGTCCTGATCATGGTATTCGATCCACTATTAAATTAGGCGACAACATAAATTTAAATTCGAACAATCCTGTCCAAATGCTATGAAAGCATGCTAAATTCCCCCATTTCCATCCAAAAAAGACAAAAAACTTTTCCACATCCACGAAACTATCGACCAGGAATGCTGTCCGGAGTTGACACCACACTGCAACACGAGACACCGTGCAACACGTGTCACCGATCGATTCACAGACGTGTCAGCTGATGCGAGGAAGTAAATCACACAACCAACCACCAGACCTGCAGAACTACGCGTTCCAGTACTTTTCACTAATTCTCGAGCTTCTGCGCATT
>NW_020170566.1:111810-113035 GCF_000524195.1 Echinococcus granulosus | reverse complement strand
GCACATGGAGGCAATTATTTTGGCGCCTTACTGTCGTCTGCCTAGAGCAAATTCGAGGTGAAATCAATGGGCACGGTCCCGATCAGGAGGTTCGTTATTTCGTTTTCCGTGCAGCACCCAGAAGGTGATGTGTTCCCTACTTCAACCTATAAACCTCAAGTCCTGATCATGGTATTCGATCCACTATTAAATTAGGCGACAACATAAATTTAAATTGGAACAATCCTGTCCAAATGCTATGGAACCATGCAGGATTCCCTCATTTCCATACAAAAAAGACCAAAAGCTTTTCCACATTCACGGAATTATCGACCAGGAATGCTGTCCGGAGTTGACACCACACTGCAACACGAGACACTGTGCTACACGTGTCACCAATCGGTTCACAGAAGTGTCAGCTGATGCGAGGAAGTAAAATCACACAACCAACCACCAGACCTGCGGAACTACGCGTTCCAGTTCTTTTCACTAATTCTCGAGCTTCTGCGCATTATCGTCATTCCTACCACCCAGTTCGTCTTCAAAGCCCCCCTGCCGCTTCGGTTCATCTTCGTTACCGGGCTCCTTCTCGTCCTCCACTTCCACCGCCTTCCTCTCCCTCGCCATCTCCACGTCGCTTCCAACCTCCCGATCCCCCATTCCAGAGGCGTCAGGAGATCCAAACCAGTAGAACAAGTGGAAATCGTAGTAATTAAGGGTAAGTTATGCTACCACTTCCTCCTTCTCTTCCGGCTTCTATCCTTCCTGCTTTCCCTCCGCATTCATGTCCATTCAACATTTCAATATTAGCCCAAATTTAGTCCAGTCATTTCGACATATGTGGAGACAATTAGGAGGAGCCTCCTTATGCGCACCGTTTGACAAACATGCATATTTCCTTCAACTAAGTGATTTGTTTTATTTTTTTAGCATTCGTATTGCTAGGAAGGTAGGTAGTTTCGTAGGTGGGTATAAGCATGAATCCACGAATGGACGTAAGCAAATACGTAGTAAACAGCATCGTTCTCAGACATTCAATTCTGACCTTTGGTAGAAATGCATATACCCTCCAACTAAGTCCATTGCTTCATACTTCGCTCAGTCGTCTTACCTCGTTTTACATATCCTCTTCTCTTCCTCAACCCTCCTCCTCCTGCTTCTCCTTCAGTTACACACTTATGTTACTTCGCCTCCACCGGAGGGGTTCAATCACCACCATTGTTCTCCCTGGTCAGAGGCGACATTT
>NW_020170566.1:110138-111710 GCF_000524195.1 Echinococcus granulosus | reverse complement strand
GACTTAATTAGATTGTCTGCAAAATATTGGTTTGGAATTATGTATTTTTTGTTTGGGTAATGAATAAAATTATCAAATTTGTTATCGAGATAGCCTAAAGTGCATTTATGCAATGCCGATATTTATGAATAAATCCTTCTTCACGCTTGCATTTAGCAGACAGAGCACAACGTAGAGATAGAGACAACGTTTGTTCAAGAAAATCATCTTAAGGCCACAACCTTTATTGTACTTTTGACAATACCTTCTGATTTCAAAAGTTAGCACGATTGGATGGGCGTTAAAATGTGAGATCAAAGGCTGTTTCTTCCATTTTCTATTCTCTGACGTCTGTCCAGCTAATAACCCCTCAAATAAGTTAGCTGATTACCTTCTCCAAGAGGCGATAAGTTTCCACCAATGGAGCAATGTAAACTTAGATAAAGGTCCTTCTTTTCAATTAATAAGGGTAAAACATCACGGACAGTTCATTTTGCAGAAGTGACTTCAGAATTCCAATTTATTCACTTGTGTGTGCAACAAAAGCAATAAATTCCTGGTTAAGGATTCTACAGACTTTAAGTTAGCTTTGAGCACTGTAAAACCCACACTATTCCAGAATTTGTTTTGTATAAGTTTAGGGAGGGATTTCAGGATAGGTAGCATAAGTAGGGCAGGAGGACTCTTCTACATTAGCTTGTAATTCGAAAAGCAAGGGACTCGGTAGATCTACAGCCTTGTGCGTCATGCGTCAGATTTGTGGATTCCACATGTCACCCCTCAGTCGGTACCGCCTGTTTTTGGCATTGGTGGAGTTGAATGCGTGAGTAACTACGAAAGCGAAAGCCAACACATGCAATACAGCGACTTGGTGACAGGTCGTTTTGGTCGACCATCGAAGGAGTGAATAAGTGGGGGTGGACATCCTTAACATACTGACTGTCTACTGACAGTAAGTGTTCGTTGGCTACGCCCACAAGCATAGGACCTATGTCTCGCCTTCCACTTCCCCGGTTGCTACTTTCATTGCGTCGCTCCGCTTGACACATCCCCCTCTTTTGTGTCTGCAGGTGTGAATCTCGAGTCTGGCTACATTGGAGACGAGCCGCCTCCATCTGATTTAAAACTTTGTGCCATTTAAATTTATGGTCATGTCAGCTTGGCCAGTCCTCCACTTCCCATTCTCCAAAGTTTCTCCTCGCGTCGGATGTCTGATCAGACATTGGGGTCTTTCCTTCTCCCTCCACCATTTGTCCATTTTCAACTGAAGGAGAGGCAAGATCAACGAAGGAAGGCAAATGAGTGAGTGTAAGTGTGTTGACCGATGAGTGTGTGACTGGGATAGTGGATGGGTGGGTAGCCGGAAGATGGAGTGTTGAAGAAGTGAAGAGGTGAAATCAAATAAGCGAACAATGAACCAGCCCACATAAGAGATCTCACTTGACTAGAAGGTTGGGTTTCGAAGTAAGGAGAGAGGAAGAGGAGGAGATGAGACGAATGTACCCTGACCGAGACAGTGCCCCTTAATTTCACTTCGAAGGTGCCCCAAGCAAATGACAGTGAGGCGCCAAAACAACTGCTACCTAAATATAG
>NW_020170566.1:106406-110038 GCF_000524195.1 Echinococcus granulosus | reverse complement strand
CAGGTGAAACTAGACCTGTTTATTATTAAAGCATTTCTCCTGCAAAAATAAAAAAATATCGATTCAATGATGATATGAAATACGTAAGAGTTTTAGCTCGTTTCGTTCAGCATGGGCGGTTTATTGATACCCAACATAGAATACTCGGGATACCATCCCAAACAAGGTAGAGCGAACTTGGCAGGCTTGTGAACAAATTGCCTTTCTCTTTAAAAATCAAAAAGTTGAAATTTACTATTAAAAAGAACATACTTTTGCTGATTTGATTTGCATGCATATAAAATTGTTACAATGTGCTTCAGACGTACCCTTATCTACTTCAACGGCTAGGAGAGATCCATGGTGTATTTCTGCAATTTTTATTATGGTAAGGTGACCGCTTAGCATAGGTAAAACTTACAGCAATACCTAAATATTAGTTCTTTGACTTTCTACGTAGTGTTCTTCACGATCTGTAGTAAAGCTGTAGTGATATCATGGGATCCCTTTTACCAAATTTACGCAATTTTTGTGTCTCTGGTATAATTTTGAGGCAAAAATGTCTGTGAGAGTAATTACAAACACAGAAGGAGATTGTGAAACAAAAGTAAATGGATGTGAATGGTAGAGGGTTTCATTTAAATCTCTGGTTAGAGTCAAACATGCTCTAGCCCACTGAACGTTATAGGGGTGAGCCGACATTTAGCGACGGAAATTCGTAAATCTCCCCGACCCTCTAGATAGAGCAGAATCAGGAACGAGAACACACACCTTTATACCATAAGTAGATAATTTTTTAAGTGAAGGGGTTGACAAATTCTATATGGCTACCTCTGAAGTCGTAGTGATCACCCACCATGCATCAATCATGTCAACGTGGATGGGTCTCTTAAAATCCTACAGCGCTGCCGACACATACGCCCCTGTCATATTCACAGAACAATCTATCTCTGGCAAACCATCAACCCACAACGGATCGCTCATTAATCCTGCATGAAAGAGGAGGCATTCTACGTGACGCTCAAATGTTCACAAAAATGACTGTCGAGACTGTGAGCTGGTAATGCAAAAACTTCACAGCACGGCTCGACACCGACGTACAGACATAAGGTCATCTTTGACGCTCATACATCATTCCACTGTCTTACTACTGAGCGACCAAGCGCCTGAGTGAGAAAAGCGGATATTGCAGGTTCGTGTTCAACGCCTTCTTTCGTGGTAGGCTTAATTCATCACTCTTCACACGCTGCTGTGTGCATGCACTCACTACAATTCTTGCCTGTCATCCCGATGAAATGTGTCTGCACCGGCAGGTGACATGTACTGGTCGACTTATCTGCCAGTGAGCATTGCTCGACATGCCCTTTACCCCTTTCGATGCACTCAAATAGACCTCTAGAGCTTCTTAACTTTGCACTGTGGTTGAGTAGGAGAGGCGTTAGACCTTGATGCCTTAATTTGAGATGAACCCGATATTTGCCACTATGCTTGCCTTCTAGTGTCTAGTCTTAGCTCAGATCATCCACTTGACTTGAGCATCAATAACTAGCTAAAGGACGGCGATATTGGCCTCTGCATTAATCAACTGCGCCACTTTCCTCGCATGTATGCGGTCGGAGTTTCTAATTTCGCTTGCTCTTAAAATGAAGCTAATCATAGGAAACAAAACTCATTTTACTTCTAATATTTGCTATTAAACAGGCGATTCGATTGACGCAAGGTAAGTAATAAGGCTCTTGAAGCTGTTGAAGGAAACAAAGGACTGTAAAAAGCTTCCTTAAAGCACTTGCTTTATTGAGAGAATTCAGCTAGACAAGCTCGAGAATTTTGCCTTTAGCAGACCCCGTCTCCTCAAAAAGAAGACACCAAACCGCCTCCGCCTCTATCTCACCACTTCTTTGCAGGTCGTCCGTCTGTTTTGCATGCAGTTCTCCAATGGCAAGGAAACGAATGACTCATTAATCAGAAGTCATAAGTAATGTCGCATCCAAAAAGCTCGAAACTCATCCATAGACAGTTGGTATATGTTGATTCCTCAAAAACTGGACTACGTAATATTTTCGCATACCTTATCGAAAGGAGTGAGATCTATCGCGGTATAGCTAAAGTGGTCTCTTTAGAACACATAAGGCGGTCTCTATAGCCAGATGACAGTATTTATCTGTGGAGAGGAACATGTAGCAGAAAAGTTATGAACGGCGACATATGTACTTGATCACAAACAAATTTGATGTGAAGCAGAGTGCATCGTTAGTGCAGCTATAGTATTGATGATTGTTCCCACATAAAGTTTTGCAAATTGCTATTTTATCTTGCACCGCTGTCATAATCACCAGATAAACGGAGGCTCAGATGGAACGGAATTGATAAGCCTTGAAGCTTACTCATGTATTTACACCATATTAATTCAAAGCAGGTGCTACGCACAGATCTAGAAGTATTTGTTCTTTCTTATGCTGTTGGAAGCATTTCAGACTTGTCATTTTGAGTTTTGGCCAGTAAATTCAGCAGAAATAATTGGGCTAGGGTAGGAGGTGAAGGCATTGACTAGAAGTGAATTGTAAACAATAAAAACTTTGGTAAAACGCCTCAACTAGAGGCATTGACAGAGCCTTAAGTGTCCCCACAGATGACCTAGTGAATGGCAACATCGGACATATCGTTGTGAACGATGACATCATGCGTGGCTGTAAATGTGAGCATATTGGAAAAATGAGATGGTTGCATATAGCCTTTGCAACACAGAAATATTATTGTCCTTTTGATCAGGGTTAAGGCTTGGTGTGAATAACTGAGCTAAGTTAATGGTACACATCTCTACCTCTAAAATCCTATTGCATTCAGGACTCTGGACCCACCCGAATTTGTTTTCACTTGTAATACGAAAGCACCTATTTACACCTCCAAACGAGATGAATTCTAACAAGACAGGAATAGTTTTGGTATGAATAAATGACTGTGACCTTAATTAGAATGAAAGTGAGTGAATGGGAATAAATTAAATTAGGTTTTATGAAATTTTGTTGCAGGCTCGCAGATCGTAGTCGAATGTGAGGCTTCAGTTATCGCAGTGTGGCCTTTACTTCTACTTATTTCAAATACATTGGCAGGAATATGTCAGGCCTAATTTTGTTTAACATTCAGTCAGTGTACCATCCATTCTGAACGACTTCACCGCGAGTGCACTGCACATACACGGGGACACGAGAAAAGAATGCATAGTCGTCTAGGTGTAAAATGTTGCGTGATTCGACGGCTAAAGTAGTGGGGTAGTGACTCGGCTGGGATAATCATTGTGTTTACATTGGAATACAAAATCCTGTTATTACTAGTTTGGGAACGCGATACACAGAATTCTGTGCAGTAGGGAAGATGGGGAGGGCCAACACTTAGATCATCCTTGAATTTCATGTTGTTGCTTAATGCGGACAAAAGCCGGTTCTACAATTTCTTCCTCTTCCCATTTGAGGCAGTTGTAAATGGATGCTGCAATTCATATGAGACGAAGACAATGGTTTTGAGCCGTGCATTAACAGCCCCGTAATTTACGAATCTTAGTAATGAATTTAGTAAATGCTCAAGACAACTGGAATGAGTAGCATTTATTTCGCTTCAAAAGCAAGAAAGTACAAGAGGCGTGCTTGCATACCGTC
>NW_020170566.1:102655-106306 GCF_000524195.1 Echinococcus granulosus | reverse complement strand
AATTAACGTTACAAATATACCTAAGGTAGACGATGTTATGTACAAATTCGTTTATACCACCTTGTTCTTGACTTGATGAGCAAAAAATTAGCTGCTCCTACGAACGCCTAGTTTTGACTACTATGGGATTGATGTTGAAGTGTTAGGACCCTTTTATTGACTAGCGAATTTTAGCTAAGATTTTAAGCAAATTTAAGCCTTAAAAAAAAGAGGAAGCTACTTGATGGCTATAATTGTTACTCGGAAACTAAAGTATCTTGGTTGAGTAACTCGGGATAGGTGGCCTGGATGTTATTCTGGCATATTTGCTATTCAAGATAATTGGATAGTAGCTAAACCAATATTTTCTGGACAAAATTGGTGAAGAAAAAAACTCTTTCCCTAAATTCTACTCAAAATTATTTTGTTGACAATATCTTTACGCAAATCTAGGTCTATTACCGAAATTTAATTAAACATGGAAGATTAGATATACCTGAACACAAGCTAGAAAACTTTGTCACAATTCTTACGCACTATTGCCACACTGGAAAGACTTGAACTAAACATAATTATTATTGCGGCTGAAATTGTATTCGCCAGCAATTAAGCAGTGTAGTGATTAAATCTGAAATACAAATCAAAGCAAATCATACTTTGGAACGTGTGTGGAAGCGAAACTCGAAAAAAACCCCCTTGTTTACCAGAAAGGAGATGTTTTCCAGTGTCTGAGAGATCTATGCTTACACGGTGCAATTAAAGCAGGACAATTGCATAGCTGATGCATAGTTACCTGACAATAAAACTATTTCCAATTATAGTATAGGAGCTAAAAAGTCGAAAAGTTCGGCTCTAATCTTTGCATATATATTTAAAAGTAAGTAGAGAACGCAAAAAAGATATTTTCTGTACGTATTTTGGAAGTGTCTGATATGGGGTACCGACGCCAAAATAAGGGAAGTCGCATAATAGTAAGTAGCAATTTTGTTAGGCAAATATCCGTTAGAAGAGCCGATTGAATCCGACACACAATCAAGAGAGACCATTGATGTGCTATGAGCAGCACGGTCCATGTATTATTGTAAGCTACACCACCGGTGGAAATGACGGTGTATTTATTGTGATCGATGGAGGTGATACCGACATCAGCCTTCACATCGACATTGTCATTAAATCAGCATATTATCTTCGGTTGAGTGGTCTCTTCATCTCCATCTTCCTGCAAATATATACTTAAAATAATTCGAAGGGTTCCACATTCGTGCACGATCTGCAAGCCTGCAACAAAATTTCATCAAATTCAACTCGACTGTGCCAATGGAAGTCGAAAATAATACACTAGCCTAACTCAGGTACAGCAGCCATTCGGAGGGACGTCAATGAGACCTACTCAGTCAAGCCAATATCAACAAAGAATAGAACTCTTAACCTGGCTTCCAAACGGATCTTCAACTTGATTTTGGAGCGATCGTGAGGCATCCTATTACCTATTTACATTGGCCTGTTTGCTCGAATCGTATTGACTGGTCGCCGAACGTCTGTGGTCCGTGAGTTACGCTAGTGCACACTTCCCAACTGCCTTCGGCCCTGCTGAGTCAACTCAATGGAACTCTTTACCCGTCTTCCAAACTGATCTGCTATTTGAAATTTGAGCGATCGTGCCGCATCTTATTACCTGTCCATATTGGGTGATTGCTTGAATCGCACTGACCGATCGCCGAATGTCTGTGGTCCGTCAGTTACGCTAGCGAATACTTTCCGTCTCCCATCTACCCTGCTGAGTCAATTCAAAGGAACTCTTTACCTGCCTTCCGAATTGATTTGCAATTTGAAATTGGAGGTGACACATGTAATGGAGGCGCAGATAAGCCATGCACATCCACCAACTTATTTGCGCTCCGCTCTTTACTTTGCCTCTTCTATTTCACTTCACTTCTTCCGATTCCCTGTGGGAGGCCACAACTGCTGCTCCCTCACCATACCCTAGGGATTACTAGCAAGAGGGGAATGTTATGCAAATGTAAACCAGATGCAATGGGATAGAGGTGGAAGTAGAGTAGAAAAGAGTATGGTCCTTCATGCCACTATTAATCCAGTGGTGCCCTCCTATGTGCTTCCTATCAAAGCATCTCTTCTCACTGTCTCCTCGATGTGAGATCTGCAAGAGTTGAGGGTGGTGATTACTGTCACACACCGACAGCTGGCATTGTTCTGTGGACATGGACATAATTTGGTACAGTGGAATGATGGAAGGGAGGCGTACTGCATCAAAGACTGCCTAGGTTTGCAATGGTTTTTCTCGATAGGGTAGCCGCAAACGAGTAGTAAACTGGTAAGCATTGAAAAGCTAGCGGTATGGCATCGCTCTGCACTCAAATGGAACCAATCTAAGGTGATTGAGTAAAAATACGGATTGCAAATTGAGTTCATTTTATTGACGTATGTAAGTATACCAGAAGGCAAATGAACCAATCAGCCAATCAGTCAACCTACCAGTCAGTAAAACATCCAGTTAATGGAGAAATTAATCCGATTCGGATTAGGACTATCAGTAGAAGGAATTAAAGGGGAAGTGCAGACGCCTCCATATCAAAATGGCCCACTGAAATGGAAGAAGACAATGCAGAGTGGGATAACGCTAGTCCATTAAAGAAAAAATCTTAGTGTGAAAAATGTAGGAAGAATGGAGGGAAAGAATAGAAATGTAGCAGAGGACGTGAGGTAGTTAAGGGCTGCGAGTTAGCGGCTAAAAGGAAAAGTGTGCAGTGACTAAGCTTTAGGCTGAGGCGTTATGACAACCACTAATACCCGTCTCAGTATCATCCACCTACCTTTTAATATCTTAATACGTCTATCCATATATGCCTTACCTAATTTTTATTTACGTACCGATCTATACATCTATAAGACCATGTTGTAAGCATTGAGTATCTACAGCCATCTATTCTTCCATTCGCGCATAAGTGCATTCCGTCGCATTCATCTTTTCGCTCACTCACCTATCCCATTCGCTATCTAATGTGCCGACTGACCGGCCCATCGACTAGGACAAATGAGCTTGCGCAGTTACTGCCTAAGAGGCTGAAAATGCTGACCCGGCTGCAAAATCTGCTTTTCAGTTTGTTCAACTTGGCAAGAGCTTTACCTTTTCTAAGTTTGGCCCTCATTCTGAATAAAGCTGCACCTCTAAAAAATGTTTGCTACGCTCCTAATTGCAAGTACTTTTGTCTCGTCAAACACATGTATAGTGTTGTACCAAATCATGCTGTTTAACAAGATTGTTTGTGTTTAAATCAATAGTAGAGATTTACAATAACTCTGGCCCTGTTTGCTAGATTAGTCTTTTATTTAACCTTACTGCCAAGGGGTGGCCCATTAAACATGGACAAGTGGATGGTGCTAAATTCTTTCAGTGCAAGGCGTTAAGTCGCGCTCTGTAATACTAGCACCTTTGTCCTCCCAACTATTGGACCGGATATTGTTTTAGCCTAATTTGGCGTCTCAATTTTTTGTTAATGTGCTTCAAATTCCTCTAACCTATCACATGATGAGTCATTAAAGAATACGTTCGGATGGACATTGATCCTTTCCTTGAGGTTACTTTGCATCGTCTCAGGAAATCCATCTTCATCGTTTCATGCCTGCAAGCCAAAATTTGTATCCAATTGAAAA
>NW_020170566.1:100701-102555 GCF_000524195.1 Echinococcus granulosus | reverse complement strand
AAATGGAAAAAATAAAAATCTTATAAATCACCCAATTCTTGTCTGTTAATTTCGTGAAATAAACATGCCAGTGGAGGATAGATGAGCACATGCAATTTCTCCTTAGCTAAAATGTGGTCATTTGGTAAAAGGCAATAAAAAACCACAAATTTAGCCACTAATTTTTTGACTTCTTGATACAGATTCTTTGCAATGTTTATTTAAACATTAAGCTACGAGTAGCCATTCCCCAAGGAAGGACTCAAAAGCTACCATTAAGACGTATGGGTTGATTAAGTAAAAAAAAAGTTTCAAAGTGTTGAGAAGCATATAGGCTTTATGTATGCAACGATTTGCTTGAGACAAGGTTAAAGATGTGCAAACTGGCCTTTGCTTGCAGCGAATGGGCGGAAAGCACGGACATTTCATTCATAAGGTAATTGACCTGTGTGACATGACGCAGCTGATAACGCATGTGCATGCAAGCTGGTAGTTTGCTTGATCTGCACCAGAGAGTAATATTCTTATCCGCGCTTTCATTCTGGAACAAAAACAACTTAGTTAAGGAAAATTATATTTGCATTTAAGGAAAAACGAAATGCAGTCAATTAATTTATTATGTACATTAAGTAGCCCCACACAGTGATTGGATATCTTTTACACAAATAGAAAAAATGCAACCTATGCTGCGAAGTCAGTAGCAGAGTGTACAGTGGACTGCAAAATTTGTGCAAAACGACCAGCTAATTATTACTATGATACTACTAAGACGGTAGCAGTAGCAACAAAGAGAAATCCAGCAGCATTCTTGAAAAATGACCCAATAAGCTGTTGTTGTGAAAACATGCTTTGGTTGTATGCTGCAAAATTGTTTATTTTTAATTTCCGCTGGAGAAGATTCAGTATTTTGAAAAGCACTGCTAACTAAGCAGTGGTGAAATTTCTAGCAACGCTAGAATCCACCCATTTGTTCATAGAAGATTATGCTGTATAGTGACAACTAAAGCGCGGCCATGTAAGCCAATACGTTATTAGGAGTGTAATAAAGTAAAACTTTAATGGACGGTCCTAGAATATGGTAAGCGTATAAACGGATTTTCATTTGATAGCAAGCAATACAGGTACACATGTAGTTGCAGATGATGCTTAGGAAGTACTTATCTGACTTTCAACAAGCGCAAGGATAATGTTTAAAAGCCCTCTGTTACCTCAAGTACCAGTGTCACACCTGGAATTTACATTGTTCCCGCCTCGGAAAGGTAGAACAAAGCAGGAAACTCCGCACTACCATTGAATAATGGGAAGTATGCACCCAAAAACCGATTATGAATATCGTTGAAGAATTAGTGAACTCACTTTTATGAAGCGTAGAAATGTGTGCGTTTAGACCTGCTCGACGGGAGAAGGCTTTACTACACATCTGGTAAGTGAACGACTCCCTTCCTAAAAGTCTTGCAAAAGTAATAAAAAGCAAACTGCAGCTAAGTATTAAGACATAAGCATTTAAATGTAGTTTAAAATAAGTACATAAACACCACTGGACTCACTCTCATGAACTTCAGATATGTGTGTTTAAATTACATCGCTGCGTGAAGCAGTTACCGCAAATCTCGCACGTGAATCGTCCCTCCTCTAAAGGCAATGTAAAAGTGGTAAAAAGCAAAATGCATTTGCAAATCAGAAATGTGTATTTAAGTGGTGATCAAGGCAATCATACTAAAATTAATAAACCTACTTGCATGAACCACGGAAATGTGTGCGTTTAAACGCGTTCGACGGGTGAAGGCTTTACCACACTTCTGGCAAGTAAATGGCTTCCTTCCCAAAAGCAGTGTAAAGCAATACAAGGCAAAGTGCAACTAAACAATAAGTGAT
>NW_020170566.1:99294-100601 GCF_000524195.1 Echinococcus granulosus | reverse complement strand
ACATGAACCACGGAAATGTGTGCGTTTAAACGCGTTCGATGGGTGAAGGCTTTACCACACTTCTGGCAAGTAAATGGCTTCCTTCCTAAAAGCAGTGTAAAGTAATACAAGGCGAACTGCAACTAAACAATAAGAGATAAGTTTCTGAAAGCAGATTGAGATAGGTAGTTACAAATCACTCCACTCACTTTCATGAGCCGCAGAAATGTGCGTGTTTAAATTACATTTCTGCATGAAGGATTCACCACGATTCTCGCACGCGAACGGTCTCTCCTCTAAGGGTTATGTTAACGTAATAAAATGCAGTGTTTTAGTGCAGCAGAAAACGCGTACTTATATGTTGATCAAGTCTACCATAATAAAATTAATTAACTTACTCTCACGGACCAAAGAAATGTGTCTGTTTGAATGGTTTGAATAGGAAAAATGTTTAATGCATTGCGGGCAAGTGAGTCTCCTCCTTCCTAGAAGTGATGTAAAAGCAGTACAAAGCGAAATTCATTTAAATACAAGGAAAGATATTTCTAGAACCTAGTCAAGTTTAGTATTTGTAAACTACTTAACTCACTCTCATGAAGCACAGGAATGTGTTCTTTTAAAAGGACTCGACGAGAGAAGAATTTGCCATAATTCTGACAAGGGAGAAGGTGTTTTGCATTGCTGGTACCTAAACACAATCCATCAAAATATACAAAAAATTAGGTCCTTATCACTAAAGCTAGCCCACTCCCATGAACCTTGAAAGCGTGGCGGTTCAAAGTGCTGCTACGCAAAATGTCTGTTCATAATGTTGGCACTTAAACGGCCTCCCTTTTAGCATATAGCAAAGGTATTTACAATAAACGCGAAATGTCAGCATAAATTTATGAATGGCTAAAACATGACCAATGGAATCATTCTGTTAAAATGGCTAAAATGCCCTAAATGTGTAAGTAGAACAAATTCAGTTGTTCCGTAAATCGACTAACCATGGGTGCAACAACAGCCCACGAGGTGCAATGTAGAGGGATAGAATGATTCCCTTCTAATTAGAAATACTGCAATGATACCGGCTTGACCTCAACAAATCCTGCATTGATAAGTTGCTTCCGCACTTAATTTTTGAGCCACCTACAGAGTTATGTGATGCCATTAGTTTAGTCAGAGTAGAGCATTCTTTAGGCATGTGCCTCAGTTGTTTGTGCCCTCTGAAAATATTCTTTTTAAGCAACACTTTGCCGCATTCACCCATTTTGTGTAAAGTGGATCGCAGGCAAACTGTTCATGAATTTGGGACCCACATAACCAGGAATCTGCGGCACCACAAC
>NW_020170566.1:97587-99194 GCF_000524195.1 Echinococcus granulosus | reverse complement strand
AAGCTAACAAACGCGCAGAAAATACGGATGCAGATGTAAAACTAACATGCTATCTTGGGCAGAGACTGCCCACCGGGAACACGCACCATCTTGTAAACTCGCCTTGAGAAGTGAAGTGTAAATAACTACACATCTAAACAAAAATAGAGAACAATAATTTAACCATTCATCGTAGCTAGCTTGTTGAGAAGTGGTTTTTAAATAACTGTACATCTAAACAAATCTAAACAAAACAAATTAAGCTTTTAAATTAAAATTAATCAAAGAAAGACACGTTTTTTAATAATTTTTGACTTTGCCTCTATTTTTGATCATTGCCTTGTAAAGTGAGGACAGTAAATATAATGCAGTGGTGCCAAATGGCACCATCCTCCGTCCATTGTCGCCTAAGAGAGAGTAACGCATGCCACATGCAAATCTCTAGCATTCAAAACAACTTCGTGAGAACAGTCATCGTACTTCATTGCAGACCTTAGAGCAGTCAATTTATCCACTGCTTACACTAGCGCTATCACAAGTATTCATTGTTTGAGCCATCAGTGAGGCCCTCACTAACACATTCATCATTGCGCTACCTCAAGATTATAAATATATTTACCCAAAGAGATTGTAATGATTAGTACTCAGGAATACAACTGACTACAACGCTCAAAGTAATAATGCTTTGCGACACTCAGCCGGATTTTGAAAACCCTTAGGCGTAAGAGCCAGTGTATTACGACGGTTGCTCATCCCTCGGTATTGGCGAGAAGCAACTTTTGAATTGGCCTTTTTGTACCAAGCCGGGTGGGTTGGCCTTCGGGCCATGCCAGTAGACCGAATCCTTCCTGTGTGCTGAATATTTATATTCTGCCCGAATATTTTGTCTCTCGTCCTCAGAGAAGTCTCGGGAAGCGACACCAGGTTACAGGTTTCATTGCTCATTATGGTGCATTAAGCACGGCAATTCAGCTTAAAAACCAACTTGCAGTCTGCAAGTTAAGACATAGTGAAAGGCCTCAGTAAACTAAAGTAATCTCAAATGGGAAACGCCAGAATTTTCAACAACTGAGATGATCTGGCTGTTTAACTTAGGGAGAAGTAAAGGGATGCTACACTTGCACCATCTTCAGCACCAAATTGACCAATTGCGATAGAATAGAATCAACAAGCCTACGGGCAGATGCAAACATCACTTGCCGCCACTACTTAGGATAAAAACACAGCGAGATTTGATTCACATAATCCAATTCACTTTGCAAATTCATTTGGCAACATTGATCTCATTTATGATTGCTTTTGGAGCTAACTACTGTGAAATCACTGGCATTTGGATTTCTCCTTACTTCCATTTGAGCCTTCTGCTGGAACCGGTGAAGTCATCGATGCAGTTATTTGTGCTAGACAGAAGTTGACCATTCTACGCGTCGTTGCGCATTCTATCTGTTGCCTTCCAAAAGAAGGCAGAAAGCATAGATGAACCAACTGGCAATTCTACACTCTAGAAAATGGCATTAACAGTGGCCAGCATTTTGTTTCACCACTATGCAGTTGACAGGAAGGAAAGTTTTTAATGAATTTAGTGCCTTATTTTTTAACACAATCAATCTTCTAGCTTAAACTCGGAC
>NW_020170566.1:96094-97487 GCF_000524195.1 Echinococcus granulosus | reverse complement strand
TTTGAAAGCAAATATTTGTCTTTGTAAAAGAAGGGGATTTTCAACACTTGGTGATTAAGCATATTAAAATCGTCATGGGTCATCCTGTTTCCCACGCCCAAATAAGCGTTACATTAGTTGACAAAATTAAGACTTATTGTAAATAAATGCTGCTTTGTTTAAAAAATTTGGATATGTTAAAGAGCGATGTGTTTTAATTCTTGGAAAACCTTGAAGTAGAAGCTCGCAAGATTACAACTATTTTGCGCAAGTGGTGCGACCGATATCGCGGTGGTTGCGTGCACATCAAATTCTTAAAAGCTGTTTATGTAGTTACAGAAGCAATAAAAAATTGTCTAAAAATTGAAAAAGCCGGTGTAAGATTCCCTGAGTCCTTTATACTTCTAGTGTAGTCCAGTCCACGAGTATTTTCAAGGCGACTGGTAATTACTCAATGCTTGTTGAGGAAAAGAGCCTACGTTTTACTTACTGTCAGTAAATACTAGGGGTAAAAATGATAAGAAGTGGTGTGTTTGTGCTTCACAGTGGGTCCTCGTAGCTACTCCGACAGTGTTGCAGGGAAGGTGCATATTGTGAACGCCAAACGCTGCAGTTTTCATGAGGTTTTACACATTAAAAACTTAATTTTTATTCCAGCGAATGTTTAAACACTCAGTTTAATTTGAAACCAACAAATTTTAATGTCATACACAGCCTCACTTACGCTGCGCAATACCTGTTTTTGAGCACAGTGCATTTATGGTATTTTTATCCTTCTAAGAAAACACAAATCTCTGTCTGCTATTAGGGAAAATCAATTAGCACCCGGAAAGGGTTATTGATGAGCTCCCAGTAAAGCTTAGAATCCACATTACTCGTGTATGTTGTCCTAGAGTTCCGTTTTGCATAGTTATCCCACGCGACTGTCCTATTCCGGTCCCTTCACTTTTTCTGTAATTAGCACTTGCTTGCCACTTTAGTGGACTTCAGCTGCCAGAGAATTTTATCCGGCCACGCTTATTCTCTTAGTTGGCTGCCAAACTAATGTTCGCACAAGTTCCAATGTGATAATAACAACGCCTTCTGGAGGAAGGGAACTTGAAAGTGAAAAGCCATAGCACTTACGAATTGTATGGCCTTTGAAAGCGTATTCCCGTTTTTACTTCCCATTTTATTACAGACACAATTCTACGCAACTTTACTACTAATTCTTAGTTTACAGTTGAATAGTTGATACAAAGTTTGGCACAATGGGGTCTTAATTTCTGACGTCTTAGTGCTGCATGATTCAAGTCCTTCTATTTTGAGAAAAATTTGTTGGGATGCAACAGCACTTCGATCTAGATCGGTGTTGATGATGTTTGCAATGGATCCCTTCAGATCGTTGTTGGTAGAAAACCAAAAATTTGCAGCT
>NW_020170566.1:91415-95994 GCF_000524195.1 Echinococcus granulosus | reverse complement strand
GTGACAGGTTCGGTGTATTAAGACATCATGTCGCCGGCGGTAAAACTGCCAACATAGACATCCGCGCTGGAAGCGTTTTGCTACAGTGGTACCCACACAGCACGCTGAATGTAGATGACATGAGGTGACTTTGTTGTTACTAGTGTTGTTGCTGCCGCGAAGGAAAAGCAGTCGACCGACAATACAGGTTCTTGGCGGGGTAACGAATACAACTGCGTTCTCGTACCAGCGGTGATAGGTCGTTCACTATCGCCATACGACACTGAGGATAGTGGATTCCGGTGAGACGCTTCGGTGTACAAAATTCACCACTCAGCCAAGTCTCCACTGAGCAGCGGTACACCGCCGTTTCTTCAGACAACACTTTCTTCGTGTGCAGTCATCGCGACGTTTATACCAGCAAAGAACTAACCTAAAATTATTCAATTAAAATAAATCAAAGAGACGTTTTTGCTTTAAATCACTGGGATGGGAATAGTGCAGGACTAGGGGACAAGACGCAATTTACCATGGTAAGAGCATTTGATACAAAAAACTGAGATGCGATGAACCGATGAAAGGAGCTGAGTACGAAACTAGTCAAAGTGATGTACTCCATCAGTAATCGTGGTGGCGATAGCGACGTCAGCAGACACATCGCTATTGGCAGAGATAGGTGGAAGGGGACGAAGACGCCAGACTGTGAGCAAATCCTCAAAACCTTGCATAACCGACTCTCTGATCCGCTACCTTCCATTTAATCCATAGAAGAGGCGCATAACTCGTAAAACGTTCTACAGCGAAAAGCACACTACTTGCAGCCTTCAATTTGGCAGATTTAACGCTGTCTACCTTCATTCTTTCGTCATTAGCACTCCACTTCCACTATTCTTCGCATTTCGTTTAATTAAAACAATCAAGTTTCGTTTATCAAGTCAATTATTTTGAATGGATGTGCTGAAGGCCGCCGCAAAAGGTTTTGGGGGAAATTTTGTAGGAAGAATGTGTGTCACACATACGTGACGCCAGATGAACACACCTCAAATTGCAGCAATGGTAGGTCAGTCAAAAGAGAGATGCATTTCGTGAGTGTCAAGTGCTAAATAAATTGCCTCAGAAGTTACTTGTTTGACCTCACAAATTATACCTTATGACGAGTCACGTCAGTTTCACAACTGTGCAAAGCAACAGAGTCCAGTCCAGAGATGTCAAAGAGTTTTAAAGTTACAACTACTATTCCCACTCTCAACATCAACAATAAGGCGCACATAATTCGTAATTAAGGATCTACCCTCAAAAATTTTGCAATGTCGGCCTTCATAATTGAGTCAGTGCTAACACCAACAGGATCACCCTGTGTTTGACATTCAAAATGAACTAAGATTTGAAGCTTCGCTTAGGTCACACACAGGGCGCGTGGACTAGTAGCCTTGCTAAAGTACAATGCGGAAAAGGCAACCTAATCTCACAATGAGAACCATTTTTTTTATCAGAGCAAAATTAGCAAAAAAAAACAGATTGCAGGTAATTTTGCTTTGGTAATCATTACCTGTTCGATTCATATGCATCCAAGATTCAGATAGAATCCCAATCTACTACTCGATACACACCGTTGTTTGGAGAGAGCCCTTCAATTGATAAGTGACTAGATTCCACAAACCAAGGCATGATTAAAGTCACGACAAATCATGTTTCCAGTACCAGAGGTACCATTCTATCAGGAATATTTACGTCGACATTTAAGCGAGAAGCGATCAACCACATGAAGATGACGATATGGCTTTAGAGGACCCGACGATACAAGGGACAACTAAGAAACTCATGACACGAAGCAATACACCCTCCCAACGTACTGCGTAAAGTAATGCAATAAAGGAGGGGGATTACTGGATTCTCGTGTAAGGGAGAGCCAAATTAATGCTATGAGAAACTACACGTTGGAAACTTGATCAGCTTATTTTTAACAGATTGAGCATATTCTTGCACGGGGGAAGCAACGCCTCTAAAGTGAGTAGATTACCACGAATGACATAAAACGCGAGGCAATAAGGTACACTGACTAAAAGCACCTGCTGGTCAATGAAAACCATCCTTACAGGGGATGCCAATCTTCTCGAGGAAGAGGTTGTGCAATTGTTGCGTGGCAGCATCGGGACTGACGAAACGCTCCATGACTATGCGGTGCCAGGCACAGCAAACCCCGCACCGGCGCGGCTCATTGCTAGAGAAAGAGCTCTTCACATTTCGATTTTGAGGATGATTGTTACGATTGAAGAGCTGTCGTTACACAATTATACATATTTATGTTTGATACAAAGTTGGATAAACGAATCAACTGAACGCATCAATAATAAAAATAATAATAATCTAAGCAACAAAACTGACGTTGGCCTTTGGTAAGGGAAGAGGAAACAAGGAAGACAGGAAGTAAGGGGAAGCTGACTTTTAATAAGAGTAGCAGCCGCGTAAGAGATCAACCACGATAAGGTCGTCGGAGAGCTCACGACCGTGAGGCGTTGGGCCTCGAGGCCCGAGGCGAGACCCATCACGGCACTACCTTTCCGCCGGACCGAAAATCGAAGAGCGGTGGGTGAGTGCGAAAATCATGAAGGACCCAGGTTAACCATATGATTAATCCCACCAGTGCCTAAAACACGACGCAAATGGAGAAAACCGACTCAATTTCCTCATCATACACGAGTCGCGGGGAACAGTAAGGAGTTTAGCACCTTTTAGTATCCTCACCAATTTCCCTTTCTATCGGTAACGCTACGCTAGGTTAGGAGGAATTCCAAAAGAAACTGCAGTTGGAATATTACCCCTTAACACACATGCTGCTCAGAATATTTTTCAAAGGCCAACATTCACCCTGACAAATATTTATCACTTTTGCAAGTTGTAAGCAGAACTGCATAAACGAGTGAGTTGGCTATTGAGGACAGCTAAAAGGCGAGTCGCCTACCTCATTCTCACGTTCGAGTTGTATTATCTGCAAAATTTTTTATGCAGGTATGCACGGCAATAAGTGGGCATAGACGAACTGCAGTGAGCAAGCAGCGAAAAACAACAGAGCATACGGGAACAAAGTGGGTCTAAAAATAAAGCATTGAACAGTAATGCTGTCATTTTGAAATTACGGTGAGCTGGCAAGAATGGCTATGAATACTTGTCTAGGAGTGAAAAGGATAGCAGGCCGAGTCTCAAACAGCTATGAGTGCAATCTCGGCGACTAACCGCAGAGCACTCCTGGTAGAGGAAGCCCTAGCTAGAGATCCAATAAGCATCAGGATGCGGGTTATCGGGCTCTTTTCACCGCCTCCTTCATTCTCCACAAATTACCTTTCCGTCTTTAAAGATGAAAAGATTGTCACCAACATGCACAACGTGTCACCTATGAAGACGGCGAGTGAGGCAATGCCAAATCAAGCATTCGTTTGTGATTGTCTATGTATAATAATAGGGAGGTCGATTACGCAACTCTCATCACTCAGAACCATATCTACGCATCAATATTATTTGACACGACATACCAGCGATTACCTAGTATAGACAGACGTTCTACATTCCCCCTTTCCAAAGGTTCTACGAAAGTCAGGCGATTCTGTTCTCCGACAAGTCCAGGTAATGAAGACACATTTAGCAAAGTCGCCAACAGATTCCACTCCTAACAAAGGAAAGCCAAATGCAACGAATGAAAACTCATGGCAAATGATCACATTCGGTTATTCGCCACGTTCAACACAGAACACGACTTTTAACTCGGGGAAGTACCCTATTCCTTATATGCAGACTATCAATGTGAAATTGAGATGGCCAGTAACACAACCAATTCTTGCTAATCGCCTGCATCCTTCACATAACGAGTTTGATAAAAAGATCCTTGCCGCACACTACAAGTTAAAACATGCTTACTGAAACACAACTTCGCTCAGTGCGCAAAGTTATGTGAGAATGACTTGTTTGTGTAGTCAAACAAAGAAAAATATATATCCAGAGAAGCACAGGAAAAAACAAAACAGCAGTAAAGAAACAATTGTATTTTAGTAATGTTTGTAAGGCAAATAATAATGCTACAGCAAAAAACCATAGGCGTTATACTCAAATGTTTATGTACTTTTTTTGTGTTGTCAAATTCAAATAAAAGCATTTTTTAACGCACTGTTTGAGCATTTTAACTTTTCTCTTTTAGGCGCATTAGCCCTAAGCGTTGGTCTTATATCTACTTGGAACAAAAATAACCTGAAACTTATCTCCCTCTCCTTCTACTTTTCACTTGGGTAAGTGTTTACATGATCTTAACCTATCTGCCTACCGTTTTTGCGTTAGTCAATTTTTTTAAAAGGTCTTTATCTTAAATTACGCTACTACAAGGAAGAATAGGCAGACGCCCTTCCGGATACCAGTAGTCTAAATGTGAACAGTGCATCTGTGGATTAGTGTATCGGGCCGAATCGGCAGAGTGACCCATTCGCTGGTAAATTGTATGTACCTAGGTCTGCCTATCTATCTTTACATGCTTCCGTCCCCATCAAACCAAACTGACCATATGTTACTGCCGAATGCCAAATGTGGTGAAATTTTCAATGATCATGCTATTGAC
>NW_020170566.1:90041-91315 GCF_000524195.1 Echinococcus granulosus | reverse complement strand
AAGACAGAACAGCAGAAATTCAGGGGTGTCGGAAGATTTGAACGAGAGGTGTGCACTAATGCTAGCTAATAATTATCTTGATTCTCCCCTTTTAGGTTAGCCGTAAGTTCTACGGATTTAAGTGCCGCTTTTACAGCATTATATTTAGCAGAAGATAAAAATGACAGTCTTCTTGCAGCATATTGGGAATTCCAGAGTTGGACAAACTAATAAGCCGATGAGATTTAAACAAAGATTACTTTGCGACTGTCATGGTAAAATTAGAAGCAGCATGAATTTGTTCTTTGGTAAATTTGTGCAGCCTTTGACATGAAGTAGGCAAGTTAAAAATCGAAGGTAAACATGTTTTTATATTGGATGTCATCGAGAGAATTCTTGTCAAAACCGCTGTCGCCGAGGTGGGAAGCGAATTGGCCATGAGATCTGTGGAAGTGCCTTCAACAGGAGGTTGTGCATAGCGATTCGGAAGTACAGCTTTGGATTGATATCCTGCAGTTATCGTGATTAGAAATTTTAACTGTTTACAATCCTTTTGTCAGTATCCCAAATTTTGATTTTTACTTTGTCATTGTGCATTGAATGCATCATTAGAACCATGAAAACTGAAATAATAATAAGTTACAATTTTAATCCTTTCTTTCGCTTTCTGCTTGCACCTTTATACCCTCATTTCCCTAGGTTCTCTCTAGCATTCGATCCTCCTAATAACGGTACAGAAGACTGGGTTTTAATTCGATGAGATATTGCCCCAAATAACTTGATCTCAGTGGTAAATACTGCCTTAAGGTACCTCCACCCAACAACTCGGTTCCTTTTTTTCACTTTGGCTTTTCTTTCTAATACCAAGTCTCACCAAATAACAACTACTGTACTAGGTCAGTTACAGTTTCAAGATGTCCGCACCATCAGTACTGTTGCCCATTTTATGTCAATATTCACGTCAATGTAATGACTAAGTAACATTTGGCTTTCTAGTTAATGAAACGGTTTTCTTTTTATTGTTTCTAATGCACGATCGCCTCCAGGAATGGTATTTGTTTGCCAGTTTGCTAGTTAGCATCACAGTTTAATATGTAGAGTCCCGAGACTCCCTGAAGACGAAAGAAGACAAAATACTCGGGCAGAATATATATATTCAGCACGGAGAAGGTGTCTGGGCTATTGGCATGGCCCAAAAGGCCAGCCCACCCAGCGAGGTACAAGGGGGCTAATTCGAAGTACAAAAGTGGCGCCCCACCAGAACCGAGGGATAAACCACTATCGTATTACAAATA
>NW_020170566.1:84784-89941 GCF_000524195.1 Echinococcus granulosus | reverse complement strand
GCATTATATTTAGCAGAAGAAGAAAATATCAGCCTTCTTTTAGCATATTGGGAATTTCAAAGTTGGAAAAACTTATAGGCGGATGCGGTTTAAACAAAGATTACTTTGCAAGTGTCATGGTAAAATTAGAAGCAGCATGAATTTGTTCTTCGGTAAATTTGTGCAGCCTTTGACATGAAGTAGGCAAATCAAAACTCAAAGTTATACATGTTTATCTACTGGATGTTATCGAGGGAATTCTTGTCAAAACCGCTGCCGCCGAGATGGGAAGCGAATTGGCCATGAGATCTAATGGAAGTGCGTTCAACAGGAGGTTGAGCATAGTGATTCGGAGGCACAGCTACGGCTTGACACCCTGCAGCCATCGTGATAAAAAATTTTAACTGTTGCAAAATTAATCATTTTGTCAATATCCTAAATTTTGAATTTTACTTTGTATTTGTGCATTGAGTGCATCATTAGAACCATAAAAACTGAAGAAATAATAAGTTGGCATTTTAATTCTTTCTTTCGCTGCCCGTTAGCATCTTTATACCCTCATTCCACTAGGTCCTCTCTAGCATTCGATCCTCCTAATAACGGTACAGTAGACTGGGTTTTAATTTGATGAGATATTGCCCCAAATACCCCCAATCTCAGTGGTAAACACTGCCTTAGGGTAACTCCACACAACAACTCAGTTCCTTTTTGTTCACCTTGGCTTTTTTTTCTAATAACAAGTTTTACCAAATAACAACTCCTGCACTAGATCAGTTACAATTTCAAGATGTCTGCAGCATCAGTATTGTTGCCTATTTTATGTCAATACTCACGTCAATGGAATGCCTGAGTAACACTTGGCTTTCTAGTTAATGAAACAGTTTTCTTTCCATTGTTTCTAATGCACGATCGCCTCCAGGAATGTTATTTGTTTGCCAGTTTGCTAGTAAGCATTACAGTTCAATATGTCCCGTCTCTTTACTAGTGTACTTTGGCTCATGACTCTCGAGCGCAATATTAGAGGCCAATCAGAAGGAGCAGCTTGTTCCTACTTCATGCGCCAAATGATGCGATTGGCTGAGGCTTGGTGAAAAAACTAGTCGCGCGATTTAACGGCAAGCCTTCCGTAGCGTTTGCCCTTGTGTTAAAATACATTCAACGCTGAAATAAACTAAAACACATTAGAATAGTGCCTGCTTACAATATTCGAATTGTTGATAATTTGCTAAGAAAGGTCAAACTATGCGTTAGAACCTGTTATTTAGTTAGGAAAAGGATGTTATTTAGAATATACATGCAAATAAATTGGAATTAATATTTCGTATAGCACAAAGTCAATAGCTATAGCCAATACATTTGGCAATGCATTTTGTTTATTCGTCCTCTGAAAACCGAGTTGCAATTGGGGATAGTTAGACTGTTCTCTGATTCGATAGGCTGTTTGTGGTTTTTATGCATATCTTACCACGGTTACCCGATTTAACCATCTTATTCATTTGGCGACCTGGTTGATGAACTACACTCATAGTGTTAGTAATTTAGGAGAATCTAAACAGATTTTGAGGCTTCTAGAGTAAATGACCTAGCACATGGAACATCAAGTGGCTACTTTCAACTGTCGTACAACATCAAATGCATGATTGATTTTAGAAGCAGCCGGTATTGTAGCGCTGTTACTGAGGAGGCTGCGTGGGTGCGAGGGTTGTTATTGCTTCGACATACTGTGTAGGCAAGTGAATTATCTTTCTTCTGCATTTAGCCTGCCTCTTATCCAATTTCTCCTTTTACGTAACTCTTTATCACTAGTTCCGTTTCCAGTACCTCTTCCATTATATAATTCTCCAACTCTACCCGTTTTCGTCTGCGCTCAGCACGAGAAAGTGGGTGGTACTCGTAGCTGTAGCACCCCTTTCCTCCATCCAACCACTTTCGTCAATTTCTGTCAGGCCACACGTTCCGCAAAATCTGAGGAGGCCCGATGCAGTCTCAGCATCGTCAAAGTCGTACTCCTCCTCATCACCTTGCTTGTGATGGGAGTTCATGACTCTCCTCCAACGCTCCTCGAAAGTCAGAGGCTTCGGAGGAAGGAGGGCATCAAAGGCATTCATATTGTTCAAATTTACTTCTTTCGACTTTGCATCACATACACTTTCTCTCGTGCATCTTGATTTGGAGAAGAGGAATTTGAGTTTCTTCAATATAAAGACAAGACGCATCTTGTCACGATGGTCACCGGTATCCGGTGTTGAATGAAGTAATTTATCGATTGCCTGGGGAGCGCAAACGTGAATCTTGCGTCACGGGAACATCATATGGCATTTGAGGAGCCAGGAACGCCACAAAACTCTAGGCGTTGATGCACAGAAATGTTATAATGGTGGCGGTAGTGAGCAAAACATAACCGTATAAGAACGAGAGCCTTTGCGATCGGGTGGAGTCATCGAAGGGGAATATTTACTCTCTATCGACACTGAAGTGCTGGGCGATGGGGCGGATCGTAGATGCTGAGCAAATAATGGTCGAGCTCAAGGTTGCGTTTGAAGATACTTCGTGCAACAGTGGGTTCAATTTCCACCTCATGCTTTATCTAAACCTCACCTTTGGTAGCGAAAGTTGCAGAATGACTGGATTGCCACTCTCTTTTCCTCACGGACACCATGAGCAGCAATGCTATTTGGCCTACGAGTTGTTAGGTACGAGCTGAACTTCATCGATTCCATAAGAGGGGCAATTATTGTGCGAAGAGTAAGTCACTTGTTCTGATGAAGCCTTAGAGCCCTGAAGCATTAAGGTAATTCTTGTGTCTGAGGGAGACACGGACCTTCACTGATGGCGCTAAAGGTCGGTTGAGGTCTATCCCCATACAAGTTGTCGTAGTAGAGTTCTTCCTGACATTGGCATATGCCTTAGTAGATTAACCTAGGGTGTAGCACAGGATTCTCTATTAGCATTAAATCAAAGATGGTAAATTTCATCATTTTCAAATTAATGGGGATAGGGCAAGTAGATTGGAGAACGTGGCGAGTTGCGAGACGATTCTTCTGCGGTCAATGCGCGACAGGCCAAAGCATTTTGGCACCTGCCTAAACTGGTCAAGGCTTGCAGGATAGAACGGCAACTCTACTGGTGCGAAGACAAACTGCATCAAATACACATCGGCTACCGTAACGTAGTCATGTTAGCACAGAGCACTCCTTACAGCTAGCTCACTATGCCGTGCACGATATCAACAAATGCATTGTAGAGAAAAGTGGAAGGTGCCCATCCAAGTTGACACGACGATGTCAATGCCAAGACGATCAAGTGTGCTTTGCAGAGTCTATGTAAAAGTCGGCCTTGTCATTGAAAGACGCTTCAGCAGAGCTCATCTGAGTTTTACGCGGGCCAACACTGCCCGCTGATTGGGTGGTTGAGGATTTGAAGCCAAGTCATTGGGAACGATGCAGCAAAATCTTTCATACCCTGACTTAGGGAGAACTCAACTGACATTAACTTAATCACAGAGACTAGCACCTGGAAAACTCGATCGCAGGTTAAGGTACTAAATAAAGTAGAGAAGAATTAAACACACGAGTTGTTGCTCTGAGGGAACGCTCACATGTAGGTATGCTATTGACTGTTACGTCGAGGTCTCGCATTCACAAGATGGTATGTCACCTCCCAATGTGCAATCCAAAGTGAAGCGTTTGTTTGTGCATTTGTCGATGAATGAAGGCATGGAAATGAGGAGTAATATCCATGAGCGAGTTGGAATAATCCGAAACAACTACTTGAAAAACGTAATGAAGAAAAACAATATTGGAAAGGCAGAAAGAGGTGGGAGGAACGCAGTACCTTAGAATGACTTATAGTCTCAAAGTACCGCAAGTTATATTGTGAATGCAGATGGACTGTTGCTATTCCTCGTATTAGGCACCTGTACAACAATATGATGTCAAACTCCGACTGAAGGTTGAAGCGTAAAATGACTGTTAGTTTTATAGACAGAGATTAGTGATATTTGGGAGAAGAGATATGTAGATTCGAGATAGATATACAAACAGGTTTGTTTTGCCCATTATTTTAGTGCTGAAGAAATTAGAAGCGAAACTTGAGATGGGTTGTCTAAATTCACTCAAATCCTCCCTTTGCAACGAATGCCTCTTTTGTGGCTTCATCTTGGACTCCCTTTAATACATCCTAATGACAATTTTTGCCAGTATGTAGACCTGGAAAACCTTGTTGGACGCAAAGAGACTGCACACCATCATGTACCATGGGATGGGTGGATGCACATTTGATTGTTGTGGCAAAACGTACGTGCAATTAATCTTAATGCTGTTGCAAATGCCTGCACCCCGCCTTGTCTTATCATTGCTTGATTTATGCTAAATCCAGTGATGTTATGAGCTTGGAAAAATGCGATGGATTTATGTAAGTATATGTACTCATGTGAACTAGGAGAGTGTGTAAATACTTGGCTTTATTGCCTATATCAGGATAAGTGGGGTATTTAAAGTCATCTAGATTACGTGGATTACGAACTGACATTAGAGATACCCTGCTGACAGTGAAAGTAGTCACCTTGCCCCACATCTAAGGATGCAAATACCTTTGGCCTACAAAATGCTTGCACACGGTAAAACGAAGATGGGAGGGAGGACTATCGTCACCCGCCATCCATTTATACGTCTACTATTATGTCATTCTTCACTTCAAGGGTAGGCCTGTCAAGGTTTTTCTTTGTGCCGACCCTTAAAAAATACGCGTTCAACATTAAAACATGAGGGTTATCTCTTCTTTAAGTAAGGGTGCTTTTATTTTGCAAAACTTTCTGTCGCAGCCTATTCAACGGTTACGACAGCAACCTCATTCTTGTTTCCATCCATTTTCTCCCCTTCTTTTCGTGTCTATTTAACCCGTAAGACCCTACCTATATATCAGTCTATCCATCCATTTATCGAGTCACTACTACTTTGATGGCAATATGCCCAACTAATCTACCCAAGTTTCAGACCTCTTCCAAAAGCCCGTATCTTTAGACATCCAAGGATTTGGGGTAGAGCAGGTTCATGGCGTTGTATATATGTTTCTACCTGGGGTTGAGTCATTTCTTGATCTCAGAAATGACAGGTCCAAACAATTGTGTAATTTATTGCATCTCCTCAACTTGCACTTCTACGATACACATGGACACCC
>NW_020170566.1:83234-84684 GCF_000524195.1 Echinococcus granulosus | reverse complement strand
CTTAATCAGTAGTTCCGTTATGAGTACCTCTTCCATTCTCCAACTCTACCCGTTTTCTTCTGCGCTCAACACGAGAAAGTGGGTGGTACTGGTAGTTGCAGCACCCCTTCTCCTCCATCCAACCACTTTCGTCAATTTCTGGCAGGCCACACGTTCCGCAAAATCTGAGGAGGCCCGATGCAGTCTCAGCATCGTCAAAGTCGTACTCCTCCTCATCACCTTGCTTGTGATGGGAGTTCATGACTCGCCTCCAAAGCTCCCTGAAAGTCAGAGGCTTCGGGGGAAGGATGGCATCAAAGGCAATCATATTGTTCAAATTCGCTTCTTTCGACTTTGCACTTTCTTTCGTGCATCTTGATTTGGAGAAAAGGAATTTTTCTTCAACATGAAGACAAGACCCATCTGGCCAAGATGGTCACCGGTATCCGGTGTTGAATGAAGTAATTTAACAACTGTCTGGGGAGCGTGAACGTGAATCTTGCGTCACAAGAACATCACATGGCATTTGAGGAGCCGGGAACGTCACAAGACTCTTGGCGTTGATGCACAGAAATGTTATAGTGGCGGTGGTAGTGAGCAAAACACAGCCGTATAAGAACGAGAGCCTTTGCGATCGGGTGGAGTCAGCAAAGACAAATATTTACTTTCTATCGACATTGAAATGCTGGGTGACGGGGTGGATTGTAGATGCTGAGCGAATAATGGTCGAGCTCAAGGTTACGTGTAAAGAGACTTCGTGCAACAGTGGGTTTCATTTCCACCTCATGCTTTATCTAAACCTCACCTTTGGTACCGAAAATTTCAGAATGACTGGATTGCCATTGTCTTTTCCTCACGGACGCCATGAGCAGCAATGCTATTTGGCCTACGAGTTGTTAGATACTAGCTGAACTTCATCTATTTCATAAAATAGGCAATTATGCTGCCAAGAGTAAGTCACATGTTCCGGTGAAGCCTTAGAGCCCTGAAGCATTAAGGTAATTCTTGTGTCTGAGGGAGACACGGACCTTCACTGATGGCAATAAAGATCGTATCTACCTCAACAAGTGCTACTAACTCCGGTTGAGGTCCATCCCCATACAGGTTGTCGTAGTAGAGTTCTTCCTGACATTGCCATATGCCTTAGTAGATTAGCCCAGGGTGTAGCACAGGACTTCTCCATTAGCACTAAATCAAAGATGGTAATTTGCATCATTTTCAAATTAATGGGGATAGTGGAAGTAGACAGGGGAACGTGTCAAGTTGCGAGACGATTCTTCTGCTGTCAATGTGCCTTGGGACATATTTGAGCAATACCCGGGTGTGCGACAGGCCAAATCATCTTCGCACCTGCCTGAAACTGGTCAAGGATTGCAGGATAAAATAGCAACTCTACCGGTGAGAAGACACACTGCATCCAATACACATCGGCGACCTTAACGTAGTCATGTTAGCACAGAGCACTCCTTCC
>NW_020170566.1:81995-83134 GCF_000524195.1 Echinococcus granulosus | reverse complement strand
AAAGCAGTACCTTAGAACGACCCATAGTCTCAAAGTGCCGCAAGTTGTATTGTGAATGCAGATGGGCTGTTGATATTCCTCGTGTTGGGCTCCTGTGCAACAAAATGATGTTAACCTCCGACTGGAGGTTAAAGCGTAAAATGACTACTGGTTTAATAGACTGAGATTAGTGGTTATTGGGCGAAGAGATATATAGATTCGAAAGACCTATACAAACAGGTTCATTTTGCCCATTATTTTAGTGCTGAAGAAATTAGAGGCATAACTTGAGATGAGTTGTCTAAATTCATTCGAATCCTCCCTTTGAATACAATGCCTCTTTTGTGGTTTCATCTTGGATTACCTTTAATACATCTTGATTACAATTTTTGCAGATACATGGGGCTAAAAACCTTGTCGGATGCAAAGAGACTGCACACCATCATGCACCAGTGTTTTATATGGGATTAATGGATGCACAGTTAATTGTTGGCAAAACGTACGTGCAATTAATCTTAATGTTGATGCAAATACCTGTGTCCTACTCCGTCTTATTATAGCTTGATTCATGCCTAGTCCATTGATGTCATGAGCTTAGGAAAATGAGATGGATTTATGTAAGTATATGCACTTATGTGAACTAGGAGAGAGGGTGAATGCTTGGTTTTATTGAGTACATCAGGATAAGTGGGGTGTTTAAAGTCATCACAACTGCGTGGATGAAGAATTGACATTCAACATACCCTGATGACAGTAAAATGTGGTAACTTTGCGCTACATCTACGGGTGCAAATACCTTTGCACTCCAAAATGATTGCAAACAGGGCAAAACGAAGATGGGAGGGAGGACTATCGTCACCCACCATTTATTTATACGTCTACTATTATGTCATTCTTTACTTCAAGAGTAGGCCTGTCAAAGTTCTTCCTTCTGCCAACCCCTGAAAAATATGCGCTCAACATTAAAACATGAGGATTATCTCTTCTTTAACTGTAGGTGCTTTTGTTTTGCAAAACTCTCTGTTGCAGCCTATTCAACGGTTACGACCGCAGCTGAAATCGAAAAATTGGATTTGGGTAAGAGACCATTTGATCTCACTCTGATCCATTTTATAGGACAAAACTCAACTCTTAATGTATAAGACGAAATTGATGCGAAC
>NW_020170566.1:79633-81895 GCF_000524195.1 Echinococcus granulosus | reverse complement strand
TCAGGTATGCTTATGCTTGAAAATTTAGGGTGTTACGTTCGACCCATCATGCTCGAATTTTTTGTAACAGCAGAAGATGCAGGTATGTAAGGAAAGAGGAGAGATATTCTGGGTGCAGCATTAAGGCACAATGAATGACCGAGCAAATAAACAGACGTATGACTGTCATTCCACCAGGTAGAAACAGTTGCTTTCGAAAGGAATTTGTGGTATCTAATGAGTGTTTGTGCTGAATGCAGGAATGGCTGCATGTGCCAAATTTCCTATTAATCTTCGAGCATTTTAAATGAACTTATTATTTTGGGCAACATAAACATACTTTTTTCACTGCTACCAATTACTGACGTAAAAGCGCAATGGAATTTGTCGAACCCGACAAGCTTGTCGTCATTATAAATGGGAATTAGGAAAGTCTAGCGATCTAGTATTGCCAAATGCACAATCGGAATAACATCGCAAAATTTTGCATCAAGTGGCACTGAACGGCAGAATGATAGGGGCTTTTTAAGAACGCAGACTGTCTCTATATAAATATATAGACACTTTGAAAAAGCTGAGATTTGGGGAGCTGCAGTCGTTATGCGTAAAGTAATTTTACATTGTCTTGCCTAACTGAGGAATTTCTACACACTTTATCACTTTGCTTATTTTCTAATGTTTACTACCCGAATATAAGTAACTGGCGTACAATAATCGTCCGCAGATTTCATTGTTGAACTCACTGCTACATATGGAATGCCATTATGGAGACAAGTACTAATGCCTGCTTTTCTAGTGAATGATCACCCCTTCGAGGGATTCGTTTGGTAGTTAAATCGCACACTATTCACATAAGTGAATTTCGCTAACAACTCTTGCAGTGTTAACCACTGTGTACGACAGGTGATAACATTAATTCATCTCCACTGCTGCGGCTAACACGTCAAATGAAGGATTTCGATGGTTTACGGTCCTCCGCTTTCAGTCCAGTAATTTCGGATTTTGTTGGCTATGATAGCTCTCGTATTTCCCATAGTGGAGGTTGAATTTATTAGTCTGACAAAAGAAAGCATTGCACAAATGAGAATTTGGAAGTCTTCTGACAACCATTATTGTGATGCGGCACAAATGCGATGGTATTCTGCACATTCCGGCACAGGCCTCCATGCGTGAGAGTTGACATTTTCGCACCGACTTTGAAGCAAAATGGAACGCACGTGCTTTAGATAAAGTTGCCACCTCGTTTCGTCCTCGCCGTCAGTCTCCTTCTCGTCCTTCACTTCCACCGCCTTCCTCTCCCTGTCCATCTCCTCCTCACTCCCAACTTCCCAATCCGCCTTTCTAGAAACGTCAGAAGACCAAAACGAGTGAAACAAATGGAAGTCGTAGTAATTCGGGGTTAGTTATACTACTACCTTCTCCTTCTCCCACTTCTACTCTTCCTGCCTTCCCTCCTCATCTACGCCCATTCAACATTTCAAGACTGGCTTAACTTTTGTTACAATCAGTTCGACATGTGTAAGGATAATTATGAGGAGCCTCTTTATGCGCATCAATTGGTAGACATGCGTATTTCCTCCAACTAACTCAATTGTTTAGGTTTCTAGCAGTTGTATGGCTAGGAAGGTACATGAATAAATCTATGAATAGAAGGAAAGAGAGGGAGGCAGATAACGTAGTACACATCACCGTTTACAGATATTCAACTTTGACCTTACGATAAAATGTACATACCCTTCAACTAAGTCTATTGTTTTTTGCTTCATTTAGTAGGCTTACTTTACCTTACCTTTTTTCCTAGACCCTTCCTCTTCTTTTATGCTTTCAGCTACATAGTTATGCCAATTTGCCCCCACCGGAAGGGTTCATTCACCGCCATTGCTCTCCCTGGTCAGAGGCGACGATTCTCTAAGAGGCAGGGTTAGGAACACTCATCAGGAACTCACATTCACTAGCTGCGTAGCAATGTTTAGGGGTGAGTGGGCGATTCCTCCAACCAAATCATGCCTTAACTGCACCAAATATACCGCACTCGCCGATTTGACATCTCTTGTGTGCATTCGCAATCACCAACCCACGGCTAACAGCAGTAGCAATAGTCGTAGTGACGGGTAGATGGAGAGGGAGAGGAAAACGGTAGAAGTGGAGGGCGAGAAGGAGACTGACGGCGAGGACAAGACGAAGCGGCAAGGGGGCGTCGATGATGAATTGGGTGGTGGGAATGGAGGCAACGCTCAGAAGCGCGAGAAATGGTAGAAAGCATTGGAATGCGTAGTTCAGCAA
>NW_020170566.1:74649-79533 GCF_000524195.1 Echinococcus granulosus | reverse complement strand
GTCTGGCGGTTGGTTGTGAGAATAAATACCCTGCATCATCTGACGCGTCTTTGAATCGATCACTGGCACGTGTAGCATGGTGACTTGTGTTGCAGTGTGGTGTCGTCCTTGAACAGCATTCCTTGTCAAATGCTTCGTGGAAGTGGAAGAGGTGTCTTATCTTTCAGGATGGAAATGGGGGAGTCCGGTATGCTTTCATGGCATTTAGATAGAAGTGTTCTTATTGAAATTAAATTTCTCAACAGATTTGAAGTAGACAGAATTACCATGATCAGGACTTACCTCTTATGGAGTGAAGTAGAGAGCACATTACCATCTGGGAACTCCACAGAAAACCAAATGACAAACCCTTTGACCGAGAACGAGCCCATTGATTTCACTTTGAAGGTGCTCCAAGCAGGTAACGGAGAGGTGTCAAAATAATTGCTACTTAAATGTAGTTGGCAGGCGATTAATCTCCCATGAATACCTGACAGCTGAAATGAGATCCGCATTTTTTTGCATCCCGGGTATCATTTTGAGATAAAAATGTCTGTGAATGTAACCACGAAACATGGACAAACCATTGCGAAAGGAAGAAGTCTCTTTGAAGTCTGCGGTTGGAGCCAAGCATGCTCTAGACCACTGAACCGAAGCAGGGGCATTAGAATCTGGACGTGAGTAGGTGATTCCTCAAATGAAAGAGTTACCAAATCCAATGTGACCACCTCTGAAGTCGTCGTAACAACGCACCTGGCATCATTCATGTCAACATGGATGCGTCTCTCAAAATCTTTCTGCATCGCAAACAGAAAAACTCCTGCCAGATTCACCTGACATGAAGAATGAAACAGCAGTCAAGGGCAATTTCAACTTGCGGTTTCACAGCACCCCATTAGGTTTGAACCACTTGCAATGAGTTCCTTTTATTCCACTTATTGTGTTTTATTAAAACAAATATGGGGGTTTTGAGGGCGAAAAAGGCTGTTTGATAAAAATTTCTTTGCGAACGAGACTATGGTATACATGGCGTTGAAAAATTGTCTGTTTTGTTTCATAAGCAGTATTTCAGTCAAATTGAGTCTTATCCCACTATTCAACTATTTCCAGCAGAGTTCCGTCATAGGTGTTGGTACCCTCTTTCACCTACACTTCCACCCCTCCCTGTGCATACACTCTTCGAAATAGCAATTGATCTTAAATGATTGTGCTGTTATTGAGTCGCTGTGCTCACAGAAAAATTCATCACATGTACACCTTCAACCCACGACAATCGTGAATGCAAGATGAGGCATTTTATGCGACTGCTGAATGTTCGCGGGAATGAGTATCGAGACTGTGGACTGGGAACGCATACACAACAGTACGGCTCAACATTAACGCATAGACACACGGTAGTCTTTGACGCACATACACCATTGCACTCCCTTACTTCTGAGTGATTTAGCGACTGAGTGAGTAAAGAAGATGTCTGCGGGTTGGTGTTTAACGCCTTTGTTCGCGAGAAGCTGCTGCATGCATGCACTTACTACCACTTTTGCCTCCCATCCCGAATATGTATGTCTGGGTCTGCAGGTGACATGTACAGGCTAACGTACCAGTCAGTTAGCATTGCGTGACAAGCCCCGTCCACCATTTAATGCAATCAAATGGACCCCTACAGTTTTTTAACCTTGCAGTGTGGTTGAGTAGGAACCGCGTTAGATTTGGATACTGTGGTTTGAGATGGACACAACAACCGCTACTACAGGTACCGTCTCGTCTCTGTTTGTCAGTAGCCAGACCAGTGATAGCAATGGTGGCCTCTGTGATAAGCAATCCTTTGCCACTTCACTGGGCTTTAGTCATCCGGGAATTTTATACAGCTGCGATATTGCTCTTGGTCGGCTGCCAAACTAAGTTTCGCACAAGTTCCAGTATGAAATTATCAATCTATTCTAAGAAAAACGGACTTAAATTAGGAATAAAGCTGTAGCACTCATAGAATGTTTAGCTTGTATGCCTGTTTTTACTTCCTATTCCATTACACACAAAATTTCAGGCGTTTCACCATCAATTTTAATTTATAGATTTCGCATTGATACATCTTAGCGCTGCAAGACCTATGTCCATTCATTTTGTAATAGGTTTGTTTAAAAGTGTATTTTGGTTTTAGATTGGCGTTGATGTTTTCCATAGAGCCATTCAGATCGCCGCTGATGGGTTAGCATAACGTTCTTCAATGATGCAAAATGAGACCTTCCCAGCTCCGGCACCTAAAGATAAATTAATAGGAGTATTATGCACCCTCATACCTCCAATGCTTTCATTAAGTAATAAAACTAACAGACTCAACTGAGTCAGTTTTTAAAGACGGATTAGATTTGTTCAACTTTCAACCCACCCACCTCCATTTCCCCCTGCCTATTTGGTTTCCCATTGCTGCATTGCTAGTTCTTTACCTACCTACATACTTGCAGTCACGTCAGCTACTGTACCTGTCAGATTTAAAACATTAAACAAGAGATTATGGCTGAGTAAACAATTTATTCAAGTAAGTATACTTCAAAGCATATGAAATTCCCAATAAACTATGAAGCTATCAAAGAAAGGGCACATAATTTGATGCCCTATAAAAAGAGGGGATAGGGAGGAGAGGAAAAGTAGAGGAGCAAAATGAATGAAAGAAAAACAACGAGATGCTGAAAGACACGAATATAAGACGATCTTCCCCTTGCCACACACCACATCAAAGAGCGCACGATCCTCCATACAGGGAGAGCAAGTATTCTCGAAGGCCAAACTCCTCGTACATTCCTTCAAAATAGGTCTTAGATTCGGTGGATGAAGAGAGTTGTGTTGCAAGAGGGAAGTCCAACTAAAATAGCTTAAAAGCTTTTTTCGAGCTAAAAAAAATATTTGCACCTACAAATCTTAAACACTGCAAAATCAAGGAATGGAAGTATAAGGCGGACCTAAGAAGCCACTCATTTACAATAAAGCCTTAAAACAATAACTCGAACTACTATCTCTGGACCACCATGTTCAGAGATTTTTTACGAACAAGTTCTTATGTGCCTATATGCCGGTGTCAATTATTCTCTGGATCTGTAAAAAGACAGGATTTGTAGTTAATTGCAATTGCGTCGATGTAATGACAAGTAGAGTTGTCTAATCTACTGGGCAGCAGGGGAATTTCTTGTGCTTTCCATCTGTTGGAACTGGTAGGAACTTGTAGAGCGCATCCAATTGCCCCTTCAGTGTGGGCCACCCACCACTGCGTTTTGTGCTGCTTGAGGCTCTGGCATTAAGAAATGACATTTAAGCCCAGTGGTTGCATTTCGGGTTTACTCACTGCGCAAAGTGAACCTAAATGCCACAAATTCTGCACCGCAGTGTTCCACAATAATACTCCGACGAATCGACCTAAGCAGATTGTTGGCTTTTGAGTGGCCAGTGGTAAATATCACGCAGTTAGGCAAAGATAAGGATATAAAGACACACAGAAGCAATTGCTTACTACGTTGCAATGTGTAGGCATAACAGATTCCCTTTTACGTAGGCAAAAAAAGCTTTTAGTTAATGACAGAAGTTCTCATTAGAATGTGGAGGAATTAAGGACACAGGCCTAATTTAGAAGACCTATTTTTTAGCATAAGCTTACGAACTTTAGATTGGTTGCAAATTAAAAGCACCTCCTAGAAGAAGTGTGGAATACTTTTGCTTATAAATTGTTGACGGGTGGCTGCAAACATCACAAAGCAAGGTCCTTGGTGCTGGTGCACTCTGCCTCACTCATTTCTATTCTTTTACCTTCTACTAAATTGCTAAATAAGATACCACTAGAATCGCGGCCCAAATGCCATGGTGGGAAGCTCACGTGGACAATGAATCCTCTGCTGCTAATAAGTCACCTTTTACACCAATTCCTTTTATTCTTTTTCAGTAACTAATTAACTGGTCATTTTAAAGAACGTCAATTTGTGCGCTCAAATACAGTCCACAACTACAACTACAACTGCGTGTACAATCAGATTTACATCTGGCGCCATCCTTGTTCTAGGACATCATCGACTACTGACCGATTGCTTAATAATTTAATTCGGTAATCAATTGAGCAATTAATTAACTGCAGTCCTAAATGAATGAATGCCCGAATCGCTCCTGAGGTGCACGTAATGTGCACAAAATGCTCTACTCAACTTTGAGCTCCGCCAACAACTCTTCTCTATTCTTCATTCCTCTTTTTGTCCACTATCATTACTGCATTCCGCAATCCCATTGTATTTAATAATACCATTCTTTAGCTCTCGGCCCTTGCACACTCACTCAGTACGTGCAGAGCTTGAGGTCTGTTTCTCTCTAAACGCCTTTACACATGAAAGTCGACGTCCTCTTGTCTTGCCAAAGCTATCTGGATAATTGCTTTCACTGTCATCAAGGAAGTCAAAAATGGAACTGACTTAGTGATCGTATTCCTTCTTCAGGCATTTGTGCACTATGCTAGCCACCAATCACCTATCGTTCTCTGTCTCTGCATTCTCATCTACCTCCGCTCCACTTACTCCTCCAACCTGCATCCACAGTTGTAACTGGTAGCAGGTTATTCATCGCCCCGTCCTTTGACACCCATTACCTCCTGTTTTAAGACCCCTACCGAACACAGTCTACTGCCAGCACAATTATCTCTTAACAAAATTATCGAAAATGTTTGTTAGTATCTTCCTCCCCCTTACATACTCCAGCCTTCAGTCTGCTTCTTTTACTTACTACTAATCATCCACAGTTCCACACGTTCTCAGGTCTCATTCATATCAGTCAGTTAGGAGTGTGTTCTGACCGACCAGTACTGCTGTGTGGGGTTTGATGACAACGACACTGAGTGATGAAGAGGGAGTCCCAGTGTGACCTCTCTGATATCTGGCT
>NW_020170566.1:73415-74549 GCF_000524195.1 Echinococcus granulosus | reverse complement strand
GTAAGCCAGTGGTAGGATATGCATTTGTCGTTTGATATTTGTCACCCTTCCCGTTGACATGCATTCCTATCACGCCGTCATCCCTATCCACTGTGTCAATCGTGTTGGTATTGGAATTAATGCTACTTCATTCTCACATAAAACAACTTTGTGACATTGGTCTTGGTTTAAAATGCTTCATTAATGAGAAAACTTGGAGTCGAATGCACAAATGTTAGATTTATAAAAACAGGAGTTTAATGTAGATAAAAGGGTAAGTGAAATACGTGCGAAAAAAGTAGAGGTAATTAAAAACAGTAAGAAACTTTGTTTAGATCGGTCAAAATGCACTGACATTCATTACATCAATAGTTGCTATAAGATAGTCATCACCTCTTTCATCAAGGACTGCTGGATATTTACATCTACCATCATATTCATCTCGGGGCTTAACCTGATCCACAATTAAGTGATGGATATATGACTTGTAGGAAGTTTAACTCCTTCCAAAGCGTCATAACTACCAACATAGCTTTTCGTCAGGCTGACAATTTTAAGAGTAGACATCGCTTTTAGCGAATAGTGCTGGCCCAAAGCAGTCAAGTCAGTTGAAGTTAGAATTTAACCACGGAACAGCACTACTATTAACAAATAAATGACACGGCATATTGTTTTCTGACATGTGTCAACACATTTGGCAACGCCTTTTCTTTACTTTTGCGTCCAAACAATGCCGGAGCAAAAGATAATTATAACTATTCTCACATATTACTTCAATAGATCTCGTACTTTTCGAGCACTCAGATTGATTTGGTTTTGTAATATTTATTGCATAGATTAAATTGGGAGGAGTAAGTTCCAGTTTAAGAAGGTATGGACAACGAACTGTTCTCTGGGTTGTCGGATACTGACTGCTCCTCAGCCACCAGTTTCGATTCGTCTGTCCTCCTCTTCTCTGAAAGGCACATTTCAAACACCGTAAGCATTACATAGCCCCCTCATTCGTTCAGCACCGTCCCCGGTGCTACCACTCATGAGTTTCTTCCAAAGTTGCCACCTGGTAGTTTCCTGTCTTCCGTAAGGGCGTAAAACTTATATTCATATCCAACCGGTAGTGCCACTTCGTAGGGTCGCATCTTGCTGACGCGAAAGATT
>NW_020170566.1:72051-73315 GCF_000524195.1 Echinococcus granulosus | reverse complement strand
CTTGGGGTGTATTACAGGTGGAGAAATTGATCTGTAAATTAGCACTATTTTTCCTTCTCGGTAGATGTTTGTTCGGCTGCGTCGTTCATAATATTCCTTCTACCTGATACAGGACAATTGTAAATATGTACGTATGATGTTAAAAGATTTTCTTATGCCTTCTTTCAGATGCAGTATGTACTCTGGAACATTGTTGGTTACTTTGTAGATGTTTGGCAGAAAAATGCCGAGAGGCACTATCATTTCACCGCCTGTGAGCATCTTGAATGGAGAAACGTCCGTTGACCTATGAACAGCGGTCCTGTATGCTAGAAGCATACGTCCTAAGCTCGAATTTCAGTCGTCTAATTGTGGGTCTTTAGTGAAGGCCTTTAGTAATCCAATCTGAGTGCGATTTATTCATTCCAACTGCTCGTTGCCTTACAGATGTCTTACATAGTTCAGTGAAGTGTCGGCTCTCGAAGTTAGGCTCCTGTATGCTATGAACGGATTCAGGCACTCCGTGATAGTAAATCTACCAGTTGAAGATAACTGATGCAATTGATCAGTTGTTCACGAAGGCTATCCAGATTGTTCATGGGAATGGCTGTAGCTTTAAAGAGGGTGTTGTAGATGTCATCTGCGTCATCTGTAGGTAGCAAAGTCTAATGATTCTAGTGGTTTTCACTGCTTTTTTAAACCGCAACGAGAGGTTAGAAAATTACGCTTTGTTCTTGGTAGCTACCAGTGTTCCGTTTGTTGGCACGAACACACATGAATGCAGAGGCCAATATCGCCGTCCTTGGGCTGGCTATCGATGTACAAGCCAGGGGTGATCTGAGTTATGAATAGAGACGAGAAGGCGACCGTAGTGGCGATTGTCGGTCAAATCAAATTAAGGCGTCAAGGTCTAACGCCTTTCCCACTTAACCACAATGCAAGGTTAAGAAGCTCTAGAGGTCTATTTGAGTGCACTAAAAGGGGAATAGGGCACGTCGCGCAATGCTAGCTGATAGGTACGTCAACCTATACATGTCTTTTGTTAGTCCAGACACTTTATCTGGATGGCAGGCAAAAGTGGTATTGAGTGCATGCACACAGCAGCCTGTGAAGGGTGATGAAATAAGTTCCTCGTAAAAGAAGGCGGTAAACACGAACCTGCGCAAATCTACTTTACTCACTCAGGCTCTTAGTTTCTCAGCAGTAAGACAGTGGATTGATGTATGAGCGTCAAAGACGACCGTATGCCTGTACTTCAGTGTTGAGCCATGTTTTGGTGTTTGCG
>NW_020170566.1:69765-71951 GCF_000524195.1 Echinococcus granulosus | reverse complement strand
CTAAATGGGGTACTTAGGTGAACAGCCTACTTATCATCCCTCTGTGCTCCCACCATCTACCACTTTTCCAAGTGTGGGCACTATGATATTAACATCCCAAGCGTATCACCGGAACCTGACTAAATACGACATTAAGTATGAGGCAGTAAATCTGTCCAAAATTTTGGAAACTATAATTTGCAAAACAGTGATAATTAGTAGTTGACAAATATCTACTTGTGACGGATTTAACGTAATACCTACCTCTCTAACCCCTTGCTTATAGACAGTTTTACCCTTTTCACGTATTCATCCATTTATTTATTACCAATTTAAGTGACAACGTTGGCAAAGAGACCAAGGACTTGATCCCTTATTCGTATCTGCCTACATGTACCTCATTTTCTCAATACAAGTTTAAAAAAAGATAACTGGTTAAATGCCAAAACTCAAACACTGCAGTTTTAGGATCGGGAAAAATTGCGATTGGTGATTTCGCCTTCGGTTATCAAAGAATTTCTGCGCAAATAGCATTCTTAACCAATGTGTCCTTTTGCTCGGTTTACTTGGCAATGCTCTACCCGTCCTAACACCATGGGATGCATTTGGAAGTCTAGTCCTTACTCTCTTCAGAAACCGTGGAAACCGGATAGCTGCCTACCTTCCTTTACACTGTAAAGTGCTCGTGGGCTTTCCTGATTATTTTTACGTGCTTCGCTGTTTAGGATCGTAATGTGTGCTGCCAATGGGTAGGGAAAAGCAATCGTTACTTATGTTCAGCTGGCTTCTACCTCAACAGTCATCCATCTATCAATGGTGTTACATTGAATAAGCTGTTTGCAAGCACCCCACATTCCTTTTCTCAGATTGCTCATATACCAGTATGAAGCACTGCTTACAGCTAACATATTTAACATCCGAAAGGGCAAGGGCTTAGACTTCAGCTGTCGAAGGAACAATGATAAAGTAATAAAGCAATAAATTACCTGCACGCCTAAATATTGCCTTAAAAACTGTTCGAATCGTTCCTGAGTTGCTCGCAGTATGCACAAAATTCGCCACACCACTTTAAACTCCACCAACAACTCTTTCCAATCCTTCATTCCTCTTTTCGTTTACTATCATTACTGCATTCGGCAATCCCATTGTCCAGCTCTTGGTTCCTTCACACTCACTCAGTACCTGTAGATCTTGAGGTCTGTTTCCCTCTGGATGCCTTGTCCTACTGCGGCTAGGATGGTATACGGAGTAGTCTGTGTTAAGTAGCAATAGATTGCCATACCGGGCAAAACAAGCTAAAATTTCGATAAATCTCGTGTCATCAATACATCGTTATAAACAATTTTTTGCACGAGAAAAGCTCTACTAATAAACATGTTTCTTTTCAGCTGAGGGATATTTGAAGCAGGTTAACGCTTTACCCGCTATATTTAAGCAGCAAGTATTTTTGCGCCTCACTGTCGCCTGCTTTGGACGTATTCGAAGTGAAATCAAATGGCCAGGTCTCGGTCAGGGGCTACGTTACTTGGTTTTGCTTGGAGTCTCAAGACAGTGATGTGCTCTCTACTTCGCCCTATAAGGCGTACGTCCAGATCATGGTCATTTGAACCATATTTAATTAGGCGAGAGCATTAATTTAAATGGGAATTACTCTGTCCAAATGCCATCAAATCATGCTGAATTTCACCATTTCCATCCTAAAAAGTAAAGAAATCATCCACAAGGAATGCTGTCCAGAGACAACACTACACTGCAACACGAGACACCACGCGACACGTGCCGCCGATCGATTTTCAGACGTGTCAGATGATGTGAGGAAGTGAAAATCACACAAACATGCTGAGCTACGCTATCGCATGCCTTTCATTACTTCTTACATTTTTTCGCATTATTGTCATTCCCACCATCCGATTCATCTTCAATGCCCGTCTGCCGCTTCATTTCCTCCTTGCCATCAGTCTCCTTCCAGTCCTTCACTTTTACCGCCTTCCTCTCCCTCTCCATCTTACCGTCACTCATAACCTTCCAATCTGCCGTTCCAGAGACTTCAAAAGATCAAAAGGAGTAGAAGAAATGAAAGTTGTAGTATTTAAAAGTAAGTTATGCTACTGCTTCCTCTTTCTCCCACTTCTACCCTTCCTGCCTTCCCTCTTCATCCATGTCCATTCAACCTTTCAATATTGGCTCAATTTTTAGTACAGTCATTT
>NW_020170566.1:68302-69665 GCF_000524195.1 Echinococcus granulosus | reverse complement strand
TTTTCAGTCCACAGTCTCGACAGTAATTCCGGTGAACATTTAGCGGTCAGATAGAATGCCTCATTTGCATGCACGATTGACGTGCAATTCGTTGTGAGTTGAGGGTGTACAAGAGATAAATTGTTCCGTGAGCACGGTGATACCATAAAAGCGCAATCGTACAAGATCATTTACGATTTCTAAGAGTGTATACACACGGAGGGGTGGAAGTGTGGGTAAAAGATAGTATCAAAACCTACGATGGAACTCTGAGAGAAATAGTTAAATTGTGGGATAAGTCTCAGTTTGACTGATATACTACTTATGAAACAGAACGGGAAATTTTTAACGCTATGCCTAACATAGTCTCCATGGTAACAATCTTTCTAAAACGCCCTTTTTTATCTATAAAGCCGTAAAAATGGTTTCGATAAGTGACAATGAGCGGCTAAAAACGAACTTATTGCAAGTCTTCTTAACTTAATGCAGTGCCGTAAAATCGCCTTTTGTTGTTGTCTGAAAGATAAAAAACCCTTAACTGCTGTTGCATTCTTCGTGTCAGGTGAATTAAACAGGAGTGTTTGTGTCTGCGGAGCAGCAGGATTTTGAGAGACGCCTCCATGTTGGCACTATTGATGCGAAGTGTGTTATTACTACGACATCAGAGGTGGCCACATTGGATTAAGCAAGCCTTTCACTCGAGAAATTATCTACTCACGGCGTAAAGGTATGTCTTCGCATTCCTGATTCTGCTCTATCCACATGGTGGGGAAGATTTAGGAATTCCCGCAGTTTTCAGTCAGCTGACCCATCTACTGTTCAGTGGGTTAGAATAGGCTTTACTCCAACCGGAGAATTCAGTAGAGCCGTTTTCCTTTTTATATTTGTTTATTTTTGTTTCACTGTCTCCTTCTGTGTTCGTGGTTACTTCCACAGACCTTTTCAGCTCAAAATGATACCCGAGACGCAAAAGATGCATAATGTTGATAGAAAGGGGATGCATGATATCACTGTCTCTTTACTACCGAGCGTATTGTCATAAAATTCACCCATGGTAAGCGGTCACAGCTACCGGAATATAAATTGCAGAAATACATCATGGAGTTCTCCTGGCAGTTGGAAGTAGATAGGGGTGCGTTTAAAACACATTGTAACACGACCATATTTGCATGCAATTAAGATTATGAAATGCATATTCTTTGCAATGTTGGGCTTTTACTTGCCAATTTTTGACGAGAAAGGCAATTCTTTCTCAGGTCTTCCAAGTTAGTCCTACTGCAGCTAGGATGGCATTCGGAGCAGTCTGTGTTAAGTAGCGATAGATTGCCATACCGGGTGAAACAAGCTAAAATTTCTATGTATTTCATGTCATCAATACATCGCT
>NW_020170566.1:66273-68202 GCF_000524195.1 Echinococcus granulosus | reverse complement strand
TTTCGTGGAAGTGGGAGAGGATTTTTCTCTTTTAAGGGTGGTAATGAGGGAATCCGGCATGCTTTAATGACATTTACACAGGATTGTTTTCATATAGATTTAAGGTTTCATCTAATTTGAAGTGGATCATGATCATACCGTACGCCTTATGTGGTGAAGTAGAGAGCACATCACATTCTGGAAACTCCATGGATAACCAAATGACAAAGCCCATCACCGAGACAGTGCCTTATTGATGTCATTTTGAAAGTGCCCTAAGTAGGTGACAGTGAGGCGCCAAAATAATTGTTGCCTAAATATTGTGGGTAGAAGATTAACCGGTTCTAAATAAACCATAGCTAAGACGTGACCTGTTTAATATTAAAGGGTTTCCCCTGCAACAAACATTAGCAACGAAGTAATGATGATATGAAATACGTCAAATTTTTAACTTATTTTGCCTAGCATGAGCAATCTATTACTAACTGACATAGACTACTCAGTATACCACTTAAACTGCGGTAGGGCGACTTAGCAGACTTGCGAACGAATTGCTCTCTTTGTCAAAAATTTGCCATTGCAAATTTAACATCGCAGAGAATGCACATTTGATAATTTGAATTGCATGCACATAAAGTCGCGTTAACATGTGCTTTAAGCGCATATCTATATGCTTCCAATGGCTGGGAGAGCTTCGTAGTGTATTTGTGCAATTTTTATTTTGGTAGCGGTGACCGGCTTATCATAAGTGATACTTACAGCAACACCTATATTCTAGCTCTTTGCTATTCTACACAGTGTTGTATAAGATTGATAAAATTGGTGAGCATAACAGATGAAGAGTGGGATAGAATAAATTGCTTATAAGTTTGGAAGAGAGGAGCAGCAATTGCAGGTTATGGTGATGTTGTGAATTGGGAGTAAAGGGTGAGAATAGTGCGCAGGCGTCTCTTTACCTTTACACCGTTTAAAATTAGGAGCACGCTTCAACTCAGCTACGATTGATTGCCCAACTAATGTTGACTATAAGCTATTAAGTACTTTGAAGTAGACAGAGGAAAGAAATGGAATGCCTGACGAAGTCAAACTGAGAGAACAGTAGGGTGATGAATTCAATAAACCCTCATTTGGGCTAAAGACAGCAATTACGGTGTGACAAGATTCGTGAAACTGCACAACCTTGACTAATACCTCGTCGATTCCATCGGTAGCCATCTTACTGTCACTTAAGGCCTCAATCTTTTTGAAAGGTTGCTGTAGACGCTTAATGGGAATGCTGCTAGCCGTGAGACATGACATACGGGAGTGGAACAGTAGGAGAGATAAATGAAAACAACGACTGAAACTGGGAGCATAATCCATCGCACATAAGTGACGATAGCTTCATATGTCCAGCGGTTGCAACTTTAGGTAAATGAATAATTTTGCTTAGTTAGCAGGATGGTATATGTGAGTGTATCTGTTCCTCGTTTTCTGCTTGTTTAACAATAACACTTACTACCCTCCATCATCGCTCTCGTGATTCGCAGTAACCGAAAACAATTTACAATAAATATACATAAATGTATATAAGATAATACAGGTAATAATAGGTTACTTGTGTTAGCATGAGGGAATGCACAAACGAAACGACCATAAGCTATCAGTGCGTCTTTTCCACTTAATGTAATCCTGTCACCTCCGTCGCACTATCTCGTTAATTTGGGTGTATTTCGATTCTAAGCTACGTTCTGAGAGGGGTGAAATGTTTTTTGATGTGGAAAATTTTGTTCCTTAGTGCTCACAGCTTTTTCGAGTCAGCTGTTCAAACACCTACCACCATTCCCAAGTATTGGTAACCCTTTAGATGACTTTGAACTGACCCTGATATTTACTACATTTGGAGGCTGCTTCGATCAGCCATTGAGCGGCAGAGAGAGCAAAACAGAATTGCAAACCAAGGCGGCTAAC
>NW_020170566.1:59741-66173 GCF_000524195.1 Echinococcus granulosus | reverse complement strand
ATTCCACTAAATCTGTATTGCTGTCTAAAGAGCTGAATCGGCGATTTGGTCCTAACTGACACTGCAATGATTATTTTCTCAGTAGATCCTTCGCAGTATCTATGATACTGATCGCGTGTCATTTTTAACCGCTGCGGCGATTACAACGTCCGTGTCGCCATCACATTCCCATTTCAAGTAGATTTGCATTTAAAATCACCCGCCTAGCAGAGAAAGCCATCCACAGTGATGCAATTGGAGCACCCTCGTATGATGATTGGACGCCTATTAATGCATTGGTTTGCAGCACTGGTGAATTCACAGTAAAGCACGGTGGAGAATTGAGATGCAGTAAATGCAAGTAATCCCCTTCCACAAAGTACTTAAGACTGCAAAGTTGGATTACATGCACCCCTATTTGTTGTCTTTGCTTATTCTAGATTCCGCAGATCAATTCTTCTGTTGTAATGACTGTTGCATGTGAATATGCGAGAGCCGCACCTACGGCAGCAGCAGCATCAATGACGAAGTGAATGGTGGATGATGAATGTAGGTGTGGATGGAGAAACGAAGAGCAATGCGAAGGAGACAGGGAAGTTGAAAAAGGAGGAATGTGATTGGGGATGGGAACGCGGTTAAGCAGAAGAATACTGATTCGACCTGCGCATTCTTGCTCGCAGTTGGCATTTTGCCCTGTGTTACTGGGCCTTTTGAGGCACATGGCTCCTCCACTATTTCTTGCGGACATAGAGGTGCGGTCTCCCTTTGTCTGCTGCCACTGCTGCCCCGTATTTGCCCTACTCAACTGTACCTCATGACCGCTTCATGGGGGCACCAATTATATCCACGACTCACTCAAAGGAGAGTGTTTCGCCGCAAAGCCACTCCTTGTGTACAAAATGCATTCATGGTATACAAGGAAAGTCTGCAGAATGAGCTGCTAGTGAATGTATGCATGGAAAATGATCTTTGTGGGAGGAAGCAAATGTGTAGCATTTTCCTCATGGTGTGCCTTTATCATGAGGTGCTAAATTTGACGCCTCGTCATTGACGACAACAGCGACGAAATTGTGCACTAGTTGGCATATTCGCTAAGTCAAAGCAGTTGTTGAGGCATGTCTTACGCTATCGTTAGTCCCTTGATGGCACCTACCACAGTGGATGTGGTAGGTGCAAAAGCGACTCTGCTGGCGATGATGCATCTTGTGCTGTCTTTCCTTTCATCATTGGAAAAGCCTGGTGAGATCCAGCATTATACCTCCGAAAGTGCACCGTTTGAGGTACCTGACCAGTAACCCGTTCTTCCAAGGCTAATAGCAAGAAGACAACCAAATGATTTTCGAGATCATCAATAGTCTGGCGATGTGTGTAGGTATCTACGTCTCTACCCAATCCACTGGAGTCGAACACCACTTGGTTTATGGTGTGCTACACACCACCCCCATCTCCCTAATTTATGCACCTCCTCTTGCTCTTTTACGTCCCGACTCGGCGTGCCGAGTTTTAACAAAAGACCATGTCAAGACCCTGACTGAGTGTGGTTACAACTCCACCACTACGGTAGAACGTGAAACAGCTTACTATGTATGGCCTGTGGATTTTGAGCAAAAAATGATGATGCCAACTCTTTGTGCTATTTTAGATTGCATCTACAAATAGCTAGAGAGTCGAATGATCACTGCTGAGAAGGAGTACTTCCGCTGTCCTCATGCCCTTACCAACCTGATTTTCTGGGCAGAAAAGCTGCTGATATCCACGGGTCAACCCATCGTTCCAACATGAAAACTGATGCTTGGCATTTAAAAGACCCCCATTTCAATACAGTGCTCTCAGGTGGTTCTGCTGCGTTCAAGGGCATCAACAAATGTATGCAACTCGTTCTTATGCCTGCGATGAATGCTGCATGATAATTGCTGAAAGTTATAGGTAGAGAGACAGCAACAAAGGCAATGTGAATGGTGAATGGGGAATGATGAGTGTAGGCGTGGAGGCAGTCAATGCAGATAAACCTCCTTGATACACTACCTAAGACTGCACAGTTGAATTACATGCGCCCCTATTTATTGGCATCGCTTACCCTTTATTCGTCGAATTAATCCTTCTGCTGTAATGACAGTTGCACGTGGAGGGGTGAGAGCCGGACCTACACTACCAGCATCAATGACGAAGCATATGGCGGTTGGTGGATGATGAATCTCGGTGTGGATGGAGAAGCGAAAAGTGAGGTGAATGAGGCAGAGGAGTTGGCAGGAGGAGAAATGAGATTGAGAATGTGAACGTGGTTAAACAGAAGAATACACAGTTGATCAGGGCATTCTTGATCGCAGCTGGCAGTTTGAGGCATGTGTATCCCCCATTATCACTTGCGGATATACAGTTATGGGTATCCCTTTGTCTTCAACCACTGTAGTCACGCTCTCACTACCATGCGTCTGCTTCGAATGACTGCTTTTGAAGACTCTGACTGCATTCACTACTCAGTCAGAGGAGGGCGCCTCGTGCCAACGCCATCCATTTTTAGATAATGGAAAGAAAGTGTGCACGAGTAAGCCGAATATCTCTCCTTCGGTATGGGTACGCATTGAAAATGACCTTCACGGGTAGTAAATTTGTAGCATTCTCTGTAATGTTAACATACTCTAATAAATTTAACGTCTAAAAATACCACCATTGAAATTCTGAATTCCAATGGACGATCTGACTATACCAGAAGCACTGTCCGTCACAGGACTCCCCCAAGATAACATCCTTCACCATCGTCAAAGTGCATGGTCCTGGCTGCGTACACTTTAGTCGCATTGGATATCGCAGTTTCACTGTTCTACATTGAGAGCTCTGCCGTTTGAAGGCAAAACATACAGCAATTTGCGCAGAGATTTAGGAAAGACTATGTTTGGTGATTTATGTCAGCTTGCGTCCACCACCACATTATATTGCCACTTTTCTTCTGCATGCCTAATGGAAGTTGCTGAAATCCTTGCGGAGTACTAATGCAACCACTGTATTAGTCAGTGCTGAAATGCTCGGGATCATGCTCATGTGTTACGCTCTTCTGAGGTGGCAGCAGTCATTCTGCTCAGTGTGATCATCGTAGATATCGGGAGAGATGGAGGGGAGGTTGACGAGAGGAAAGTTCATCTGAGACACTCTCATCGAAGAAGGAGGGACGGTCTTCTAAAACGGCTACCCGGCCACCGGCCCTGGCACTACTACCACTACCTTTAGGTCTTATCTGCGCGAAACGGCACAGACCTACAGAAGAGCAGGTAGAGGCTGTTTAACAGTGCTACCCTAGTGCCCTCTCCTTCCTTTATTTTACATTCTAACGCGTTTACGTAATGCGTGTGCGTGTTTGCAGACCAAAATCTCTACCTGAGTCTGACTCTCGGTAGACGGTGAAAAATGGAGCTGGAATAAAACTTTTGGCTGGGTCAAGGGAGGCTTGACAGCCGTTGTTCTTCCTTTCTCCATGGATTGAGTGGTAATCTTTGCATAGTTGACCTCTGAAAAATCGCCTTTCGTGGATTTTTCTCCCATTCCGACTCCAAAGTATATGTGTACATTGACCTGACAGTAAAATGTGCCTTAAAAGCAACCGGATACAGCATTCCCATATGTATTACCGAGTTGAAATATTAATGACGGACACTCCGTCTGTTACATACATAAAATAAAGTAGGGTATGCTACATGCAAATCTCCAACATTTAAAACAGCTTCGTGAGAAGAGTTATCGTACTTCATTGAAAATATTATAGCAGTCAATTTATCCATTGCTTACCTCGACGCTTTTGTAAGTAATCAATGTTTGGGCCATCGGTGAGGCCCTCACTACCGTATCCATCATTGTACTACCCCAATAAGATAGTAACATTTTCCTAAAAATATTGAAACTATTATTACCCAAGAACACAACTAGGGATAATGTTTAAAGTGATAATGCGTCGTGACACTCTGCTGGGTTTTGAAACCGTTGGATGTAGGAACCAGGCTAAAAGTTACATTGTTTATAATGTTGAACTATGCAAGGTAGATTGATTCGACAGATGAGTGCAGGAGGAGAGGAGGAGAGATTTAAGATTTTGTCGTAACTTGCTCCTTTTGCTGTCTGCAAGTTAAGACATAGTGAAAGACCACTGTAAACCAACGTAATCTCAAATGGGGAACAACAGAATTCTTAAAAACTTTAATGCTCTGGCTGTTTAACGCAGTGAGAAGTGAAGGGATGCTACACTTGCACCATATTCAGCACCGAATTGACCGACTGAGATGAAATGTAATCAACAAACCCACGGGCACTTACCGATGCTACTTAGGGAAAAGTAATACAGAGCAAGATTTGATTTGAATGATGCAATTCACTTTGCAGATCCATTTCGCAACGTTGACCCCTTTCATGAACGCTCTCAGGGCCAACCACTGTAAAATCACTGGCATTGAGATTTCACCTCACTTCCATTTGAACTTTCCGATGCAATCGGTGAAGTCTCCAATGCAGTTATACGTACTAGACGGAAGTTGACTATTCACTGATCACATCAAATTAATAGCTATTCTAATGGATGGGTTCTTGATATATGCGTAAATTAGGATAGCATGTGTGGAAGTAGTGGTTCTCATTTATCAACCTGTAGCCGGTCAAATAATACCGACAAACACAGGGCCATGGTATGCAATATGCCAATCCTTTCGTAATGTACCTTTGGAAAGAGTTGCTTTATATATTTATGAAATGCTCAACAACATCCAGCAGTAGAGACCCCTCAGAATCCATGCCGACTGATCCATAGTGGACCGCATCTAGACTGGTGGAAGGAGATCAGATAAGAATAAGAATTCAAAATTGTTAGGAAGGTAATTGATTCCAGTAGTGGACGAACCCGAATAGAAATCACTCCAGTGCCAGTTCCCAGGATCGCAACTGACAATCCCTATCACATATACATCAGTTCTCAACTCCTCCTCACCAATCCTTTCCCCCCCCCCTTCTCTCCGCAAAGCTCTCAATTTCGGCACCAACACATAAGTATGAGGTCTAGTTAAATTGTAAGAAGTCGGTAAGCATACAATTAGGTACATATACGTACAGAACCCTAAAAGGAAGACGAATGTCGCATAGAATATGAAAACTGTTCCATGGGGGAATAGGCACAATTCAAACTAAATGGGCGGATCTCATCTCCACTCCTACCGCATCGTCCATCGTATTATGAATGATACATCCACTTCCACCGTTCCAGTCATCAAACTCTCAAGCAACTGAGAAGATACCTGGCCTAGTGGATCTGCAGTTGCTTACCGTGTGGAACTGAATTCGGAGAAAGGGGACATGTTCTGGCCATTAGACGTGTCCACAGTTAGATGTAGGATCATTAACCTAAAAGCAGTGAAAGAAAATCTGTCAATCAAGCAGTCTCAAGACCATCTTATCGACAGAAAAATTAAGTCCAGAAATGACTAGCAGTCAGAAATCTGCCCACGCGTCAGCCCACTCACCACCACCGCCTGCATCACAGGCATGTGACAAGCCCACCTGCTTACCTCACCATCAATCTGCAGACGACGACCGTTAAAAAGCACAAACAAGCAGATCCCGAAATCACACAATTACATGTGGGAAAACATTAGAATCCATAGAAGCCAGTTAGGAGTGGAGTCACTAAGAATTTCTAGTTTTTCTTGGCATCACGTCGCCTCATTTACCGGAATACATGCATGTAGACACTACCAGGTGAAATATATCAATTGCAAAAAGACGAGGAACAGCGACAAATTTGCGTCCAGTGCATCATATGGCGACCAAATGATTGTTGTTTGCTTTGTTTTGAATGCATCTAATGCAAGTACAAATAAGGGCAAGGAGGACCGGCTATTTTGTACCTCAACAAGATGAGGCCAGCACAAAACCGATCACTGAAGTTTTAACTCGTCGAGCAAAAGTCAGTAACTACTCGGCGTACGTGTTTTATATGCACGATATATTCCACCAAGACGAGGATAGCATGACAACTTGAATACTGCAGCCTTTGCCGTGCATTACACGTTAAGCGCTGGCGTTTACAGAACGAAAGATAAGTGTTACTCATATATGAACAGTGAATTTATTAGTTAACACAATATGTGACAAAACTCATTAACTGCAATCTATTATTACCGGAGCAGATCATACTGGATCCATGAGAGAAAAATCACTTTACTGCAAAACGATTGCGATGACAAATGCTTTGTGTCCAGCAATAAAGTGGGTGAGATTAGCATTTAGTGCTGTTCCGTAAGGCCTACATGCTTATCAGATGACATTCCAAGGAAAAATTGCACTCTTGCGGAAGTTAGGGTGCACAATTTCCCTGGCACCGAGTGAAATTAAACTTTAAATAGGCTATTTCACTGATTAAACAAATAACACCCCATTTACTGAGGTCGTCCGTTATTAAATAACAGCTTTTAACGTACC
>NW_020170566.1:57753-59641 GCF_000524195.1 Echinococcus granulosus | reverse complement strand
GTAGAGTGAAATACATGGAAGAAAAATATAGGAATGTTAAAAGGCACTGATATGAGACGATTCCCCCCCCCCCCCCAAACCATCTCCACGAGAGCACTAATGCTCCGCACTGACGATGCAACTTCACTTTAGCTTAGTCCCCTTTTCTGGAAACTCATCCTCCTCGTCGTCCGTCCCTTCCGCGTCAGTCTTGGATTCAGCGGATGTGGAGGAGTGCGTTGCATCAGGAATATCTCCGCCAACGGCTCATAGAAGAGTATATAGGCCTGTAGTAAGGATAAAAGGTAAAGGACATAATGCTGGGATTTAATGCTCCTCCTGTCTTAGCCAAACAATTCCCGCACCTAGCAATCCTGAACACTGGAAAAGAGGACCAGGTCGACGTATCAGTCGGAGCTGAGGATCCACTCAATTGCAATGGCGCCTTCAACACCGTCCTCGATCTAGTACCAGTAGGCCACATAGTAACCCAAGCACAGAGTGTTACCATGACGCACAACTGCAGAGCGCAGAATACAATGAAGGGATCTGCCAAGACGATAGCTTAATTGAATGTGCACCCAGATGCGAGACAAGGCCAGCGATCAAGATTAGCAGAGGTGGCAGATTAGGTGTATTAAGACATCATGCCGCCGGAGGTAAAACTGACCATTTAGACATCCGTGGTGGAAGCAATTTGCTGCAGTGATACCCACACAGCATGCTGAATGTAGATGACAAGAGGTGACTTTGGTATTGTCGTTGTTGCTGCCGTGCAGGCAAAGCAATCAACCGACGACACAGGCTCTTGGCGAGGCAACAGATGGAGCTGGGATTTGACATTGGCGGTGATGGGCCGTTCACCATCGCCATACAACACTGAGGACGATGGATTCTGGTGAGCCGCTCCGCTGTACAAAACACACCGCTCTACCAAATCGCCATTGAGCAGCGGTAGACCGCCTTTTCTCTGGACGACACTTTCTTCGTGTGCGGTCGTTGCGACGTTTCTACCAGCAAAGAACTGACCTAAAATTATTCAATTAAAAGGAATGCAAGAGACGTGTTTGTTTTAATTCACTGGGAAGGGGGTAGTGCAGGACTAGGGGACAAGACGCAATTTTCCAGGGTAGGAGCATTTGAGGCAAAAAATGGGGTGCGATGAACCAGTAAAAAGAGTTGAGTACGGAACTGGTCAAGGTGCTGTGCTACATCAGTGGTGGTGGTGATGATATGACGGCAGCATACGTATCACCATTGACAGAGATAGGTGGAATGGGAAGAAGACGGCAGACTTTGAGAAGATCCTCAACACCTTGTAGAACCGTCTATTCTGTCCACTACCTTTCATTTGGTCCATAAAAGAGGCACATACCTCGGGGACATCCTACAGTGAAATGCACACTACTTGCAGTCTTCAATTTGGCAGATTCAACGCCGCCTACCTTCATTTTTTCGTCACTAGCACTCCACTTTCACTATTCTTCGCATCTCGTCTGATTAGAACTATCACGCTTTGTTTATTAAGTCAATTAGTTTGGATGGACGTGCTGAAGGGCGCTACAAAAGGTTCTGGAGAAAATTTAGTGGGAAGAATGCGCGTCACATATGCGTGACGCTAGACGAACACACGTCAAACTGCAGCAAAAGAGAGAGGTGCATTTCGTGAGTGCCAGGTGATTGATAAACTGCCACGGAGGTTACTTGTTTGACCTTGCAAACATTCCGCAAAAATATTACCACAAATTTTACCTCGTGACGTGTCACGTCGATTTCAAACCTGTGCAAGGCGACAGAGTCCAGTCCAGAGAGGTGTCGAAGAGTTTTAAGGTTTCACCCACTATTCACACCCCCATCATCAATAATAAGGTGCATACAGAAACATGATGGATCAACCGATCCTAGGCGA
>NW_020170566.1:54615-57653 GCF_000524195.1 Echinococcus granulosus | reverse complement strand
CTGTCTGCTGCATCAGAACTGTTGCCCATTTTATGTCACTATTCATGTCAATGGAATACCAAAGTAACATTTGGCTTTCTTGTTAATGAAACAATTGTCCTTCCATTGTTTCTAATGTACGGTCACCTCCAAGAGGGATATATGTTCGCTACGATTCTAGTTAGCATTACAACTCAGTCTGATTCGTCTCTTTATTGGTGCACTCGGGTGTATGGTTCTCGCACGTAACATCAAAAGCCAATTAGAAGGCGCGGCTTGTTTCTACGTTATGCGCCAACTGATGCGATTGGATGGGACTTGGTGGCAAGCTTTCCATAGTATGAGCTCTTGCATACAAATGCATTCAAAGCTGGAATAAATCAAAATGCATTGAAATCAATCTTGCTTATAATATTTAAGTGTGAAAAATAGAAAATTGAACCTATCCATAATTTGTCAGGCAAGATGAATCCATCCGTCAGAACCTGTTAATTTATTCAGTAAAATGATGTTGTTTGGAAAAATCGTGCTGAATGGTAAAATTGAAGCAGTCTTTCGTTTGGCACAAAGTTAATTTGAGGGCATTGTCAATATTTATGGTTATGTATAGCTGTAGTAAATCTATTTGGCTATGCATTTTATTTATTTGTCCTCCGAAAACTGAGTTTTAACTGTGGCTGGCTTGACTGTTCTCTGACATGGCAAGCTGTTGTTGGTTTTGATGCATTTCTTACCACATTTAGTTGATTTGAACCTCTTATTAATTTGGATGCCTAGCAGATGAACCACATCCGTAATTTTAGCAATTTATGAGAATCTAAACAAATTTTGAGACTTTTAGAGTGAATGACCTAGAACTCGGGGTGTAAATTTACTCGCCTAGCAAAAAGGATGAACTTTGGGGTACTGTTGCAGTGTTCAGTGGTCTCCCATTGCCCGGAGAAGTGTCCAAAGCTGAGTATACTTTCACGATGTTGATCTTTAAAGTTAATTTCAGTTCGCTTTAAAAATACACCCGCCAGTACCCATTTCAATGGTACTGTCAACGGTCTCTTAGACAGAAGGATGATCGGTGGAGTGCTACCAAGGACATTCCATGCTAGCACTGTTCCTTACACCAAATTAGCTATAAATTTAGGCCAAAGTATGTGCATTAGGACAGTTGGATGTAGTCGATTTGATAAGTGCAAAAGCGGAAGAAAAGAAGGTGGTATATCAACTTTTACGATGAAAAAATCGTTTTGATAGCAGCTTGAAGTAGGTTTGTGGATTTTATTTGAGGCCATATATAAGGAAACCCTTAAAAAAATACTTTTTTTATACTTGCTGCATAGTTTTAATTAGGTAAACGATATTGATTGCGCTTAAAGACACTTGCATTCATACAAGCTGAAGCCTTCGCATTTCTTAAAAATTGGTGAATACGAAGGATAGAGTGTGCTAATTTGAAAGGAATTTCCTATTAAAATAGAAATTTGACGTGCTTTATCTTCAAGTGGATATCATGGTGGCCTCTCCAGCTGTCCACAACATATCGGAAGTGACAAAATGGTTTGCATTTAAAAAAATGCATACCCTTTTAAACAAAAGCCCTAAACCTGATCGCTGCATGCGTCAGGACCCAATGCATAATAATGCTCTGCGATTTGTGCTACTCGTCTCTTTGAGATAATAAACGAGCACACATTGATCTCCGCATCATATGCACATTGCAGCAAATTGGAGAATTGGTACTAGAACATTCAACTCATGGCACAGACAACACATCCAATGTAAGTTTGCATTTGCACTTGTATGATAAACATATGCCGGCTTAGTCGACTTCATCCTCAGTACCATGCTGAATTGAATGAAACAACTGCAACAGCGGATTATGTGGAAGGCAAATGCGATTTCTACGTATTGCTCACTCACATGCACCAACTTACTTTGCTTCGCATTTTATTGCCTTTTACATACAACATTCAGCATAAAACCTGCTCACAACAGGTCGGTGAAATAAACTGTTTTCACAAAAAATGCAAATTATTCTCCTTAAGGATATTTGCCCGAGGCGTGTCTTTAGCACAGCTGCGGCTTCCACGTGACATAACCCAGTTCAGGAGTCTTATCACATTCCCCACATACTTTTCATCTGGTGGCTTTCTGCTGCTGCCGCTGCTCCCTTAGCATTAACAACCCCGTAAATTATGATGCTCAGTAATGAATTGAGTAAATGCTCAAGACAACTGAAATGAGTAGCACCTATTTCGCTTCAAATGCAGGGAAGTACAAGAGGCGTGCTTGCACACCGTCAGCTAGCTGCTCCAATTCCAAGGAAGTTGAAGACTTTTTCACAAACCACAGTGCAAACACAAAGATAGTCGCGGTTCCTGTCTACCACGGTGACGGCCATCCCCACGACTGGCCACATTGCGACACCAGCACAGATGGCAACGAACACAGCTTCTCACATTGAGGTACCGCTACAGACGGCCAAGCACACGGCTTCTCACATTGGGGTACAAGCACAGACGGCCACGTACACGGCTCCTTACATTGAGGCACTAGCGCAGATGGCCACGCACATGGCTGCTCACATTGCGCCACCACCACGGACGGCCATGCACACGGATTCACATATTGTGAGCCGTACTTACTCTCACCCACAGTTACCAACTTCAACGCATACGGGCTTGGCCAACTCCAGAGTCCCATTTCCTCTGCTGTCTACTTGCTTTAGGTGATACTGACTTGTGTGCTGAGTTGTTCCGCCTTTTATACTGTACTCGCCACCTCCATCCGTTCCACGTGATGCACGTGCTCATGCACTTTCAGATCGGCGTTCGTACTTTTCGTCCTCCATCATCACTCTCGTGACTCGTCCATCATAACGTAGGTGAAGATGGAGAGACCACTCAACCAAAGATAATATGCTAATTTAAGGACAATGTCAACATGAAGATTGATGTCGGTATCAACCTCATCGATCACAATAAATATACCGACATTTCCACACTTGGTATGGCTTACAATAATACACGGACCATGCTGCTCACAACACATCATTGGTCCTCCAC
>NW_020170566.1:52883-54515 GCF_000524195.1 Echinococcus granulosus | reverse complement strand
TCTCTTGATTGCATGCCAATTGAGAACTACTCTTCTTACTGACACCCAGGATGCTGAGTTATTTTCATTTGGATAAGCTCAGTACTGTTGGATTTAACATCACGTCAGAAAAAAAATTTTCGCGTTGAAGACCAAATACATCAAAGCGTGTAGCAAGACCATGAGAACGAGGCCGAAAAACCATATGATAGCAGCGGGTCTTTTCCACCTTGTAAGCCACACCACACACCCAGATTTGTCAGGGAAAATAATTTCTGGAGACGTTTACCTCCACAGCACTAAAGCCGTCCCGAATTTTGTGTAAAATGCCTCCTCACACATCAAGACGATAAAGCTACAACAGGATGCTAAACGCAGTATATCAGGGGGATGCTGTCTCCCTACTCCACGTAAATGATTCGTTAGACTCTCCACATGGATCACAGTCATTCGCTGGGCTAGGACTAAATTGGAAGGAACGGATGAGAAGAATGTAGATTTCATCGTTCTTAAACGAGCTTTATGGATTCCAGATGATGCGACTTATGCAAACCCCACGATTTGGATTATTCACAAAATGTTCACAATACACTTGGATGACATTCCTGTCTTCGTTAGAGGTATTCGAGAGCACAACACCAAACTGAGATTGGATTCAGAGTCACATCTGCGTCTCGTAGACAGTCCAGCACCAAAGAAATGCCTGTTGTTGCGACACCCAGTCAACGGTCTGAGATGTACTGTCTTGATAGACGGGATAGCACTTACTAAAATCCGCACAAAGCAAGTGAGTGCCTGGCTAACACCAACCACTCATACGGAACTTCGCGGTTTTGTAGACCTGTCAGGTTGTTGTAGGCGTTGGATTGAACGCTTTGCCAAGATCGAGCGCTTTTTGCCGCAACTAATGGAAAAGCAGGTAATGGAATAATTCAACTGCCAGAATGAGCATAATAACTGGTGCAAATAAGCAGCGGATAGTGTACATTTGAGTGCAGAAAACTTTTTCTTGCACTTATTTCGTTCTACCGAAATTTAATGCGATAAATTCCCTTCTTCAGCCGGCACTGCAGACGCTGATGAACATATGCAAACAATTTCAGTACTGCTGCTATCAGTTGAAGGTAACGTTTTATTCAAGAGATGATCCGATCTCTAACGTCTTTTACAACAAAACTTTGGCCCAATTTTAACTCAAATAGGCTCATTTAGTAGAAAGTCATAAAAACACCAATTTTGGTAATTGGATTCGTTAATTTCTGATACACTCTTCTAAAAGAAATTGACAAAATCCTCATTATATGCAGAGTAACCACTCATTAAGAAAAGACACAAAACTTACGACCAAAGAAATCCAAAACAATCGATCAAATCAAAACTTCCAATTCAATTCGGAAGCTAATGAGTTTAATTAAAGACAATTAATAACGCCGATGGTCATTAGAAGACATTCAACAGCGGCCAATATTGACCAAAAAGGGATAATAGACGATGGTCCGAATCTCAAATTCGACAACGGTTGAGAAGGTTGTAAGCAGCTTAAGAAAAATCTTAGCGATTGCTATCGCTATCTGAAGTTATTCACCAGAGTAACGCAAGGTCAGAAGTCACTTGGAGGCACGTCAATGAGACCTGCTCAGTCAAGTCAATAGC
>NW_020170566.1:51615-52783 GCF_000524195.1 Echinococcus granulosus | reverse complement strand
TTTAAGTGGACAAGAAGTAGTCGAAGCACTCTGAGGGGACTCTACTGCCCGCTGATGTTGGGTTTTCATAAACAATTGAAGCACTCCTTCTCAAAAGTCCGCCTCCAATGAATTGGTACATTGCATGCCACTGCCCTTTATTTGTCTGTGTTACTTGGTAAATGATAAATGAGAGGCACACTAAAAACTAAAACAGCTACTTCGTATTTATTAATCGCTGGATTTGGCTGCACAAGATGCTCGAGATGGTGCATGGCATCCAGGGTACTAATTTTATAAGATGACTCACTTCCGACCCATGGAAGAACTTTGGGATTTCTAGGAGAAGCACGTCATCCGGATATCAGCTTATTATTGTTCAAGTAAAGGTACGATTTGCAGTCTAACTGGACTGCTGAAGGCTACCACTCAAAATGCACAACTAAAAAAATGGGATTGAAACCTTGGTCGGGTTGGTGCCACTTTGCGGAAAGGGCTGCAGTCTAGAATTTTTTGTTGCGCAGTACCGTTCATGATGCCCATGGGTCGTGACTTAGGAGTAGCTTAAGATATTTTTTAACTGATCGCGAAAGCGGCAACTTTCAACGCCCTTGAATGCATAATGCAACTGAAAGAGGGAACATAGTTCAGTCAAACAAACCAATACTGCCACGTTGATTACACCGCAAATATTATTATCAGTAAAGCAAAGGTTCATTTCGAGTGATGATTGTCACCTCACCAGCAGACTACCTGGTATTACTGCATAGCGTCGTACTCAACCAACAATCGGTCATTAAAATATAATGGGGCTGTACGAAGGCACACCACCTGTTGGACACGAGGACGAAGTATACGTACCAACCACAGGCAGTAGACCACAGGTAATGGCATGCGCAGAGAGCACACATAAGGATAATTTCGCGAAAAGTGACTAAATAAACAAGGGGGCTATGTGCAATAACTATTTACTTCCAAGGAGTAGTTGTTCCCTCATAACTCTATCCCGTCCAATGTGTTACCAAAAACGAATGCTCTTACCTATTTTGTCTACTCTTCTAAACGAATAATGACTGTGGTAGAAGGGGTAAACGTCTAATTAAGAAGGAAACTACTTCAATCAACAAATCCAGCACGAAGGTCTTCCACTTTCTTTCGCACTGTCCATCAAAGTTTTTGGCCCATGGAC
>NW_020170566.1:49237-51515 GCF_000524195.1 Echinococcus granulosus | reverse complement strand
GACACGATGGTCAGCAATGGCGACGTGATTGGAGTGTATTCCATCCAAAGGGTGGTAATTGCTACTTCTCTGCTTGCTCTTCCATTTCTGACCATCATCTGACAGTCAGATAGTCCGATAGGCCACATTTTGACTCCTACTTTGCCGATTCCATGCCATCGTCATCAAACTGCACTCATCAGTGTTGGTAGCTCAGACTGCATTCCATCCAGATGCAAAGTACAGGAAGCAGTGTGTAAGAGGAAAGGAGGTACTTATCAATTTTTCCGACAATTTCGGTGGTCAAAAATTATGATGATAGCTGGTCGTATTCTGATAGGGTCATGGAACAGGAGGTAATGGACGTCAAAGGAGGCGCGATGGCAGTTCTGTTGTAAGTCGCATTTGTGGATGCAGATTGAGGGAGTAAGTAGAGTAGGAAAGAGATGAGGGTTGACGAATGTCGGCTGGAGTGGAGAAGGAAGGTTTGAGATGGGTGGAGGGTATCCAAGTCAGCCCCAGTTGCGGTTACCTCTATGTTAGTGATAGTGGTTGTGGAGATAATGGCGGTAAGAGGTGAAAAAGTTGACTTTCTTGTGCAAAGACATCTAGAGCGAAACATCCCTTAGGTCCTGCATGTACTGCAAGTGATTGGCTCAGTCGTTGTGAAAAGACCTCTGTACCCATTAAAGGGTCAAAACCTGGATGAGGAGCTTGTTGAAAGCACTAGCTCTAGTAGCTATAAGGTAACAGAGTAGTGATTAAAATGGTTGTGCTGTGCAAACTCTGAACATTAGACGAGCTACTTAACGCTTTAAAAGTGTAATTTTGACATGCATTCTATTTGTTGAATTATTGATTAACGAATTAATTTAATAACAGGTCGTTCAATAATCGATGATACCCTGGGACAATAATAGCGCTAGATGTAGAAACTTGCCCAAAAATACATGTGGTTGTAGTTGCAGTCACTAACTGTGTCAGAAGGCGCTAAGTTGTGTCTTAATACGCATAAAATGGTAGACGTATCAGGGTGGCATTCATATAACTGCACCACATCAGCGGTATGAAACTTATACCCCCATTAAAGGTGGAACACGTTTTCGTCGCCTTTAGTTAATGCTTCAAAAATGAGTCAGTATTCAATGAAAATGAGTAATCACCCTCAGTTAAACGAATGGATGTACCTGAGGCATTACACAATCCAACAAAAATCCAAATCGACCCCTTATCATTTTACCAATTGCTATTCGATGATGCAACCTCCCCACTGATCAAGCTTAACTCCAAACTATCCTCCACACAATCGAATGTGGTAGTTAAAGTTCCCATTTGGATAAGTTTCCACACACTTTCCAGTTACCGAGTCATTGTAAGCAGTGCGTCAAATGGGTAAGCTTGACCTGCTATGTTCACATTTCCCGTAGTTATAATAACCACAAAAGCCGCGACGTCTATCACTTGGGCTAGTGATCAGTGCTCTGTCTGTCCAGTGCCACAAATTTTACGGTCCCACCTATTACTGATGGTCAATGCAGATGACATTAAAGAAAATCAGGTGCAGGCTTTGCCTTAATGTTGCGTGTAAGTTATCCTCCTACCAAGGAATTATCTTTTCACTTATCCAAAAAGGCAGCGTTCCCCCCCCCTCCAATTCACAGCAATTGTCTAGTTGTTTTAAGGTGTCCCATTGGATAACCCTCAGAAGAGGGAAAAGGTGAAGTGGACAAAGGCATTGCTACTAATTCATATATCATGTAATCACAGATAAATGCATTCTACTGGATGAGGCATTACGATAAAATGAAGAGAGTGAGCACACAAATGGCAATATGTACGTGTTCGCTTTACAACACTAAACACTCTATGCCTCCACTGAGTTAGGATTGCACTTGTCTCCAGTTCTCCTCTTGAATCAGGTTTCAAAAGTAGGCAAGATTAATAAGGAAAGGCAGTAGAGCATCGGAAAATACGAGTCTCAACTCTGATAGAGCATTCGTATGTGAGATCAGTATTGACTGTTGTAGCCAGAGGAGAATTGCTCGAAGTCTTCGAGTTAGGTACAGGTGTATATTAGAAGCAAGCACTACCAGGCATCAAAATCTGTGTAGTGAGAAGAATAGCAGAGGTATTAGAGAAGTGAGAAAGTGGTGAGGTAAATAGGGGACATACAGAATAAAGTATTCAACAAACATTCAACATTCAACATCACTGTTGGATTACGAATGCCAAGGGAGGGAATTGTCGGTCGGTATCCTAAAAATTGGCACTGGAGTGATATCTCTTTGGATGCGTCCAC
>NW_020170566.1:47573-49137 GCF_000524195.1 Echinococcus granulosus | reverse complement strand
TCCATTCGTTTGAAAGGAATGAAGTGATGATGGAGATGGTAAATCCCTAGTTTACTCGAATCTCCAGACCTAGTGAAAAGCTCTCGGTAACTTATAGAGATGTAAGTGCTACGCTTGCTAGTCCTGTGTGCTAGAATGTGCTAAAAATATGCGAAGAAATTTTAGAAGAAAATTATTTTTATGGGATGACTGCAGACCCAAAAATACGTCCCTGTCTCTAGTTTTCAATTTCCCTATTTTAAATTTCCAGATTATAAGTCATTAATCCCAGCAATTTCTGGGGATTTTTACTTGATTGCTGATCTTCGACCGTGGTAGGGACGTCTGCTCATGTTTAGCCCCCCTAACGGCTTACATTAAGCTGAGATATGCTGAACATGAGCAGATAACCACTCTAAGGCCAAAGTCAACTAGCACTATAAATATGTCCAAGTGAAGGAACCTAGAGCCTGAGGTAGTCGCGGCCACTTAGTCGGTAACTACCTTCCAGGACTACACACGCACGTCATGATCAGGCTTGCTCACTCGCACTTGTCAGGAACGAGGACGTCTTTGGCCACGAAACGACGCAGAGCCGAGGACAGATGATGGGCAGCAGGAAGAGACGTGAATTCATTGCAGTGTCTCGTGCATGGAAAGAAAACATAGAAGAGGAGTGCGGGTGTAAGAATACGTGTCAGGTTAAAAGGAGAGAATGGACTGGTCAGGAGAATTGGACAGAGTAGACAACAGCTGTCATCATCGAGTGAATGCGGTGGGGAAGCACTCTCTGATGGCGCAGCGGATAGCAGATATGTAGACAGTAGTAGTTATGTGGTCGTGGTTGTGTGTCATGGGGACTCACTTAGCGGCGTGTGATGCGTCAGTGCAATTGTAGTTGCCTTCGCCGCACGTCATTGCACCTATTTCCAGCCACTTTCACTCTCATTGCATGGGCAGCGTCCCGATTGCAACGTCTCGCCTGCACACTGAGTTCCTACTCACCGAATTCACATTCCTCTTTCATCAAATATTGTCACCCTGAACAATTTTTATGATCAGTTTGTTCATCTCCTTTTTACTTCACTTTTGTTTGTGTAGTAACGTAAACACTTGCTTATTGACGCATAGAACCTGCTGTCAGCTCTTGACAAACAGCTTCCTGATGTCTCTCATCTCACGCTCCTTTGTGTTTGCACATCAATCCATGTTAGTCTTAGTCTCTGCTACAATTGCAAGTGAATAAATGCCTTAAGTCTTGTCAAAAGCTTTGGTAAGAACAGGCAAAGTGAATTTGGTTCAAAATTTATCCATAGGCAGTTGATGGATGATGATTCATTTGAGATCGGGCTAGCCGACATTGTCGCGTCTTGTGAAAATGAGTGAGCTCTATTGCGGCATGATCAAGGTGGTCTCGTCGGGGTCTATATGGTATTCTCGCTAGTCAGTTGACTGTTCATCGGTGGAGGAGGACAAGCCACAGGCCATTTGTGGGTGAGGGCGGGCAAACTCCGCCACCAAGGAGATTAATGTTACGCAGAATGCAGCGTTGGTGTAGCTGTAGTGTACGTGATTGTAAAAGTGG
>NW_020170566.1:41078-47473 GCF_000524195.1 Echinococcus granulosus | reverse complement strand
TTTTACCTGACCAGTAGTAAATGTCTCGCATTTTGACAAAGGTAAGAATGTAAAGACACACAGAAGCAGTTACTCACTACATTGCAATGTGTGGGCATGACAGACTCGTTTTACACCAACAACGAATTTTTTTGTACTTAAGAGCAAACCGGCTTTTAAGTAATGAGAAAAAAACATCATTAGAATGGGGAGGACTCAATGATACAGACTTAATTTGGAAGATGCCTTTTTTGTGTGTGATTAAAATCAGCAGACGTTGTCCAGTATATTTTTAATGTGCGAAATTAAGAATAGTATATGTAGGTCAAGACAGATATCACCAATTAATTATTTGCAGATTGCTGTTTTTGATGCTCTTACCACTAAATATTTACTCCGTTGCATGCTGAATAAAGAAGTTTAAATTATCAGAGCTGAAGTGTGTTAATTTATAACTTTATTGTAAGAAAGGTAAAATCGGATATCAAAAAATTTGGACAAAATATGGCATGAGTTACTTTAAAATTTCATTGCATTTACTTGTTAGGTAAATGCTAGTTGGAAGCATTTATAAAACGACAATATGAAATCTGCCCTAGCCAAGGGAAATAAGGATTTGCGAATACCTCCAAACGTTGCCGCATTTTTCAGGTGATGACGCTTGCAGCATACATTCCTTAAGGCACAGGGTGGCTACAGACTACACTTTCACACAACTCCATGTTTTGAGACTGTGTAAATGCATTGGCCTGGGTTCTGTGGAGGTTACAAACAGTTTAATAAGGAAATGAACATCAGAAAGCAAGGCTTTTGATGCTGTTGCACCCCACCCTACTCAATTCCACTCTCTTACCTTTTGCTACATTGCTAAAAAAATGCCACTAGAATCATGGCTCGAATAACATAGTGGAAGGCTCACACGGACAATAATTCCTTTACTACCAATCAGTCACCTTTACACCACATTCCTTCTATATACATTTCACTAACAACTTAACTGGTCATTTAAAAGAACGTCAGTTTTTGCGTCCAAATACACTCCATACCTAAAACTACATCTGCGTTTGCAACCAATTTTAACATCTGGCGCCATCCTTGTTCAAGGACATTATCGACTATTATTGATCGACTAGTTACTCATCTAATTTGTTTGTCAATAAGGCTATAAATAACAGCACGTCTAAATGGTGCTCAAAATAATGTCTAAATTGCTCCCGAGTTGCTCATAAAATGCACAAAATTTGCCACTTCACTTTAAGCTCATCCATCAACTCCTCCTAATTCTTCATTCCTCTTTTCATCTACTACCAATACTGCATTCGGCAATCACATTGTCCAGCTCTTGGTTTATTCACACGCTGTACATGCAGAGCTTGGAATCTGTTTCTCTCTGTGTGCCTTTACACATGATTGACGACGTCTTCTCGTCTTACCAAAGCTATCCGGATAATTGCCTTTGTTGTCATCCTTAGTCCAAATGCACACCTATCTTATTGTCATCCCTTTTTGCAGTATGACTACCAATCCTCCAACTAGTGACAAGTAAGGTGAAGGTGGAGGCGAATATGGGGTTTGAGCTCTATGAGGAGGTGGAGAGGAAGGTTAGGAAGCAAAGTAGGGTGCAAATGTGGATGCGGTAGATGCAGAACCAAAGGAAAATTACCAGACGCTCTGTCCCTCAAAATGAACCGGTATTCTAGTCCAGGCTTTAGCAATTTGAATATTGCAAGCAGATGCAAGTCGGCCAATCAGTCAGTCAGTCAGTCATGCAGACCGTTGTCCAGCCATCAAGTTAGATAAAAAAGGGGGACGAATAAATTAATGAGGAATGTAATGAACGAAATCATTTACGACACGAAGAAAGAAGATTCATTGTAACCATTTGCTTCTTGCAAGGTAGTTGTACAGATGGCTAGATGGCCAGATAGTCTATGCATAGCTAGATGGATAGAGCTGAAGATAGATGTGTGGAGGAAAGAAAAAGGGATCAGTGATTAGCCAAACTCTAGAGCCTAAATCTCATTTACTACACGTTTACTACACAATTGGTGTAAAAGGTGATTTATTAGCAGCAGAGAATTCATTGTCGGTGTAACCTTCCCACCATGTCATTCGAGCCGCGATTCTAGTAGCACTTTATTTAGCAATGTAGTAGAAGGTAGGAGAGTAGAATTGAGTGAGGCGGAGTGCCTTAGCATCAAGGATCTTGCTTTCTGATATTCCTTTCCTTATTGCCCTGTTTGGAACCTCCATAAAACCCAAACTAATCCATTTACACTCCCGCAAAACAGCGTTATGTGAAAGTGTAGTTTGCAGCCACCCTGTGCCTTAAGGGAAGTGTGCTGCAAGCATCGTCACCTGAATGATACATAAACGCTTGGGGACATCTGCTGATCCTTATTTCTCTCAGCTATGGCAGAATTTATACTGTCATTTTATAAATGCTTCCAACTAGCGTTTGTTTAATAACAAGTAAATGCACCAAAAGATCCAAATGATTTTTTTAAAAGTAGGTTCCATTTTTGTTCGATTTTACTTTATTCATTATGAAGTTATCAATCAACAGGAAATAGCTCCGATAATTTAGACTTCGCTACGATAAACGGGCGACAGCGCCATTCGGCATGCAACGGAGTGCATATTTAGTGGTAAGACTATGTAGAACAGCCACCTGCAGACAATTATTAAACGAGACTTTATCAGTTTGTTTTAATTTTTTTGCCTTGACCTGCATATGCTATTCCAAATACCGCGCATTTAAAATATGCTGAACTGCGTTTACTAATCTTAACCACTCCTTTTTTATGCGCTGTTAGCTCACAAATAAAGGCATCACACAAAATCCAAATAAGGGAGAACGTCACTGCTTTTCCGAGCTAAATGACAATTCTCTTAACGGTTTTTTGTTTATGCTTAATTATCCGCATTAGAATATCTACCCTCAACAATTTAAAAGGAAAAGTACTCCAAACTTCAAGTGGGAGGTGCTTTTAATGTGCAACCGATCTGGAGTGCGAAAGTTTATGCTAAACATAAGTCTTCTAAATTGGGTCTGAGTTATTAGTTCCTCTCTAGTTTAGTGGGAATTTCTGTCATTACTTAAAAGCATGTCTGCTTTTGAGTGCAAAAAATTTGCCGCTGATGTAAAACCGAGTCTGTCATACTTGCACATTGTAATGTAATGAGTAACTGCTTCCGTGTGTCTTTATATTCTTACCTTTGCCTTACTGCGTGATATTTACCACTGGTCAATCAAAAGCCAACCATCTGCTCAAGTTGATTTGTCAGGGCATTATTGTGGAACACTGTAGTGCAGAATTTATGGCAGTTGGGTTCACTCTGCGCAGCATGTAAACCCAAAATGCAGCTACTGGGCTTAATTGCCATTTCTTAGCATCAGAGCCTCAAGATGTGTAAGCAGCACAAAGTACAATAAGGAGTGGCCCACATTGAAGGAGCACACGTTCCTCCCAGTTCCAACAGATGGAAAGCACAAGAACTTCCTCTGCTACCCAGTAGATTAGACAACTGTACTTGTCATTACATTGACGCAATTAAATACAGTTCTTGTTGTTTTACAGATCCAGGGAATTATTGACACCAGCATATAGACACGTGAGAATTCGCTCGTAAAACAGTCTTGAGCAAGGTGGAATTTTCTACCAATAATTGCAAAGACAACATTGAATAATTGTGGCAAGTTTATTATTGGTGGTATTTACTATGCTAACATTGAGAGATAATATCTTGTTTACCTTCTTTGCAATCGCTAGGAAGTGAATCGCAAGTTGATCCAGAAGAGGTAAGGCTGTTTGATTTGACATGTGCCATGTGCCAGGTACTCATTGAACACAAGGTCGCTGTCTATCCCCACAGAGTCCACTAACTGGCCAATGGGTTAGGCAGCACTGGTCTCTGGCTCCTTATAGTTCAACGCCAAGTTAAGTGAAGCTGTGCCTGCACCTGCGAAAATGATGAAAGCAAAATATTTCAACAAATTCACTAGCACCACCTTTATAAAGCCACAATACATCACGACAATCCTTTAGCTGCTGGAAGAGGTTGGTTTGGTGAAATAAAGAATCCAAAATACAAATTGGGTAGATTAGTTTGGTATATCGCCGTCAAAGTAGAAGTGACTCGATAAATGGATGGATAGATTGATAGATAGATGGGGTTTTACGGGTTAACTAAACACGAAACGAAGGGATACGAAATGGATGGAAACGGGAATGATGGATACGGAATGGATGAATGTAAGATAAATGAAAATGGGATGTGCCGATAGATGAATATTTGAATATGCACGGGATAGATGCAGGATCGGTGGTAGTAACTCGTTCACCGACCCTCAGATTGTCCTAAAGAAATGACAGTCCGTAGAGGCTCTAGGGCCTGTAGAAGGAGGCTTTTGTTATGAAAACCGAAAGCATCCTTTAATAGTAGGAATGACAGCAGAAAATTATTATTCTAAGATCAGCATTCACTGGGCTCTTTTACATTTCTTTAGGAGGAGTACAGCAAGTATTTCACCCTCCAAGGTTGGTAGCACTCATCCGCTAGCTGATGACGCAGTTAAAGAGAGGTAATCCACCCATCTCACTATTCACGGAATGGTTGAGTTTAATGCACTTTTAAGTTGAATAGTTTCATTGGATTTGCTAGTCTGGTTGACAACGAAAATTGCGAGCCTATTTTTGGTACTTCCGGTTAAATAGAATTCGCTTAGATGCTAGGTGGCAAAAAAAGCAAGCCATGAAATACAGGAGAGCAGTTTCACGAATATGGTGTTTCCTTAATATTTCGAACGTTATGTTTTTAAAAGTTGCTCTTTTCCCATGGCCAACATAATTTTTTCTCAACCGATGTAATCGATTCGCGTAGCAATCTCTGTATTTGCACGACTGTGCTACTGAAATGGAAAAATGGAAAGAGTCCTTGTGCTCTTCGATTACGATTCTGGTGAAGGCAGTGCGGGTCTAAATTAGCAATACAGAGAAGTGAAAATGGAAACATGTCTCTCCCTACAGCTGTAGTGAGAGTTTCATTTTTAGGCGTCACGGATGTGCTTCTTTAATTGAGTTGACATTAGCTTTCTCTCTATCATCCTCACACCTCCGCCTGATAGATGAAGCTGCAGCGGGAAACACTGACTTATACGGCCATTCATGTAGGCAGGCACGTAGACCAGTCGTGTTCGTGTTCCTCATACGCGCACCTTAGCAAATGACTAAGTCATCATACAACCACAAATATACTTTTTTCAGCTACACAGCAATGAAAGATCCTCGTTCTAGCAATGGCTGTGGTGGCGGCAATAGATGTAATACATAGTTTACAGTCCTAGCTGATGCAGTCAGTGTCCTAAAAAGAAAGGAGGAAAATGACATAATCCAAGCTCCTTATTTTCTGAGCACAAATTTGTTCGTAGATAGGTAACTTCATTCCATTTTTCGGAATATTTGAGCTAGATCACCTCAGTTTCTTGACTAAGTCAAATCTCCATTATCATCACCATTGTAGTCGCTGTGAGCCAGTGGTCAGAGCGGCGCCACCTTGATGCTGCTTTGGTCAAGAGATGTCCCAGTATTTGAAACTGGACCCCGTCACTTTCGAGACCATGAATAATATTATCCAGGTCACTGGAGACTTGTCACTATCAGTGAGTCGGAAGATCCTGGCGCCTTTCTTGCGTAAATTGGCACCTGCCTACATGCACAAGAGAATCAATCAGTCGAACCTTTCCGTTGTAGCCTTATCCGTCCATCCGCCCGCCGTCAATGTCCATGAAATGAGACAATTTGCCCTGGAGTGTAGGTGAGATAAGGACGAGTTGTAAGCGGATGTGTGTCTTCAGCTTACGCAGTAAAGGCCAGTGTAAACGATGGAATAGGGACTGCCGAGCCAACTACTGAGAGACCTAATATATCCTGTCCAGGGAGTCGGACTCAGCATTCAAAGACGCTTCAGCAGAACTCATCTGAGTTTTACGTGGGCCAATACCACCAGCTGATTGGGTGGTTGAGGATTTCAGGCCGAGTCATTGTGAGCGATGCTGCAAGATCTGTCATACCCTGACTTAGGCAGAACTCAACTGACATTAACTTAATCACAGCGACTAGCACTCGGAAAACTCGAACGCAGGTTAAGGTACTAAATGAAGTAGAGAAGAATTAAACACACGAGTTGTTGCTCAGATGGAACGCTCACATGTGGGCTTGCTATTGACTGTTACGTCGAGGGGGTTTAGCGTGATGTCCGCGAGTAAGGGGAAGAAGCGCAGTAGCAGTGAATGCCATTCAATGTGCTTAATTGCATTTGCACAAATAAAACCAGCATTTTAGCATACTTGTTCCTCCTTTTTTACGCAATTTTGTTTAGTCACTTCATTTGTAAATTGCACGAACTACTTGATA
>NW_020170566.1:39840-40978 GCF_000524195.1 Echinococcus granulosus | reverse complement strand
TCAACAAAGGCGTCCAGCAGGTAGACATGCAACAACCTCGTGGTTAAAGTTAGGGCGCATAGGTACGGTCCTTTGGGAGGTCATAGAAGAAGTTGTGCGCTGTCACAAGCTGTAGCATCCAATATCGTCCTACATGCTAGAGTACTACAGGAGAAGAGTGCAAGTCACTTTTACCAGTGCCCATGCTCCCTTTCGCATAACGTCAGATTAAGAGGTCAATAGATCCTTCAAAAGTTGTACTTGTGATGGGCTATAAAGAGACAAAAGACCGTAAAAATTATAATAAACTGCTTTTTTTATTTTCCTCTTATTAGAAACCTTTTAAATGTTTGAATTTATGATGCGGATAAAACACCAAGACTACTAGGCCCTATATGTCGCATGCATTGTGGTGATTTGCCCTCCATCAGTCTGTGTGTGACAATTTAGTGCAACCGCGTAGCGATATGTATGAGGCAGAATAATAGTTGACCAAGACGCATCACTTTCTCGATTTGACAATGCCTACTGTACATCACGTTAGTGAATCTAGGAACAGGGAACATTTTTGCTTAAAGGTCTGATTTCTCATTTGTCCCTGAGCGATGATCAGTGTGTTCTCTTCCATTGTGTTCGCATTTGCCTGGGCCATCAATGAGGTGTCTCTTGAGCGAATCATAGCGGGAAATGTGCAAACCTCCTATCGTTTGGAGGGAAGGTGTTAAGCACAAAGATAGAAACTGGATTATGATATGCTAATCCATTCCGAAATTGAGTAAGGAAGTGATTTTAGCCCTGAGAATTCCATTAATCAGACTGATTGACAATCGGCCCCTCCTCCCCACCTTTATCTAAAGCTGGTAAATCTTGTGCAAGAAAAGACGTAGGTGATACATAAAACATTATTGTTGCCGATGATGACAAATCTCTCTATGGTAGGCAGGACATTTGTAAAAAGTTGTGGGTTAGCATTCATTGGTTTTTTTGACTGTTAGTTTTAGGCTGTGAATTTCTTCCGTATATTGTGCTTAAATTTTGAATCACTTTCCATCTTTTAGGTCGATATTTTTGACTTATAGTTGACTGACCAAGGTCACTAATTGTCCATCAGTAGTATGACAGAAGGATGGAGTAAAATGCCACACAATGGCAAAATGAG
>NW_020170566.1:38319-39740 GCF_000524195.1 Echinococcus granulosus | reverse complement strand
GGTTACCGCTTACTAAAAATGAATCTAACCACAATTCTAGTCCTTCGCTTTTCTACATAACGCTCTTCACGAACTGTAGTAAAGCTATGGTGAGATCATGCGATTCCTTTCCATCAAAATTATACACTTTTTGTGTCTCGGGTATTGTTTTGAGGTGGAAATGTCTGTAAAAGTAAACACGAACACAAAGAGAGATTGTGAGACTGGCATAAATTACTGTGAATGGAAAAAGGCTCTATTGAAGTCTCTAGTTTGGGGTCAAGCATGCTCTAGCTCGCTGAATCGTTATGGGGGCAGCCAACTGCTAAAGACGGCGATTCCTAAATCTTCCTAACCCTCCGGATAGAGCAGAATCAAGAATGAGAAAACATACCTCCCCACTGTTGGTAGATAATTCCTCGCGTGAAAGAGTTGCCAAATCAAATATAGCCACCTTTGAAGTCGTGGTAACAGGACACCTCGCATCAATCATGTCAACGCGGACGCGTTTCTCAAAATCCTACTGCACCGCAATCACAGACGCTCCTGTCAGATTCATCTGACACGAAGAATGAAACGGTAGTTAAGGGCTATTTTAACTTTCAGACAACAACAAGAGGCGGCTTTACAGAACCTCATTAAGTTTGATCGACCTGCCATAGGTTCGTTTTGTTCCACTCACTTTGACTTATTAAAACACCTTTAGCGGTTTTAAAGGCAAGAAAGGACGTTAATGACGATTTCATAGCAAACGATACTATGCTAAACGTGGCGTTAAAAAATTGCCTGTTGTATTCCTGTCGAGCAGACTTATGCCTTTATGTGCAGACGCTCTTGGAAATCGCAAATAATCTCGAACGATTGTGCTATTATGGATTCGCCGTACACATAGACCGATTCATCTCTTGTACACCAACCCACAACGTATTGCGCGTCCATCGTGCATGCAAGATGAGGCATTCCACGTGACAGCCGAACGTTTACGGGCATGACTGTTAGCACACCACAACAGAGTTCGACACAGGCGGAAAGACGTACGGTCTTCTTTGAATTGTGTACACCACGTCTTTATTTAGAGGAGACTTAGTTCATCACACCACCTCACGTGCTGCTGTAAGCAAGCACTCACCACCACCGCTAGCTGTTGTTCTGATAAAGCGTGTCCAGCCCAGCAGATGTCATATGCGCGAGTCGTGAGTGTAAACTTGGAGGTCATGGCCACACACTATGGCGTGTGGTATCATTGAACTGTTCTTCAGTGGCTCTACTTTCGAGCCAGATGTTCCAGTTGGTAAAAATGCCACTCTCATTTTGCTAACATGTAGAGGTATCCATCAAAGTTGTACACAAATGGTGAAACACCCGAAGATATTAACGTTGGGAAGCTCATGCGTGTTCAGCAGAGTCTGTGTAGAGACACAAACGAGCAAATACGCAGATTG
>NW_020170566.1:36665-38219 GCF_000524195.1 Echinococcus granulosus | reverse complement strand
GTCAAGTTTAATCTAAGGATATAAAATAGAAATAGTGTACCATCCATGAAACGCTAAAATAACCACTTGATTTTCTACTCTCCAGTGGTAACATCAATCAAAATGGATCCCAAAAGAGCAGTAATGCATAATATTTAATTTCTAACCTGGTCTTTAGCGGCTAGGCATTTCCCACGCAATCGAGAAATGCACGAGGATAGGCGCTTCGTTTTTCAAATCTTACCGTTTTCAACCCAAGCGGAGGATTTAAGCCATGGTTGCACGAACCACTCATTGTTCTCCCTTATCACTTTCGTGATGTAACCAAATTTCTTCATGCAATCACGAATGCTCTTTCAATGTCTTAAAATGAAAGTGGTCGCCGTTAAGCAACTTTCAGGCTAAAGTCATTTAAAACTATCTAATTAAACGCTGAAGAAGTTTGCCTTGAAATGCAACAGAACGTGCTCTCATGATACGAAAGGAATGTAAGACATGGGAAACGAGGCCACGCTATGCTGCACTTTTCTCTTCCGATTTTCCGTTCTATACCGCCACCAGTACGCCAGTTATCACATACCCAGTCCTCTTGCAATAATTTACATTTAGTCGAATGCACAAATTTTGCCTTTAGGATAATCGTAAGGCAGTTCATACAATCATGTACAAGGTACTGATTATAACCTATGCATACATATGACTATTAGTGCATTTCCTCCCATTCGATCTACCTTCTTCAAAAGCGAAGGCGTCACATATATGTGACGTGCGAGTTCAGGTAATAAAATCGTGTCAAGGGAACAATGGTGGAAGTGGAAAGTTAAGATCAACAAAAAGCAAAATAACCTTTCCCTTTCTATACTCAGCCACGTACCTTCCGATCTAAAAGCCTGAAACACGAGGAGACTTCTCAGTGCGGCAGCATTATTCATGTGCAGCATTTGTGGTAGCCTCAAAAATAATGAATTTTTGTATTCAGAAGCGGATGCACTGTGCTAATTCTTTACACAAAAGATGGTGCGTCATGCGCAGTTCCACCAAAGGTTAGTTTGTGTGGACCATGTAAGGTGTACGCGCACATACAAATGCGCCTTCTGTAGGGTGGAAAACCACCACTTACGGAATCGCCAATAGCAATTCGCCTTTAGCTATCGTCATCAAGACGTCGGCATCATATAAATGACACGCGGGTGCAAGATTGCGTTTCGCATTGTCGCACCGTGCTTGTAGTAGATGTTCACTGGATCGGATTTGATGCCTTCCTCTCCTACCATCTTGATTGAGGCTATGACCCAAATCCTTGGAGAATTTATGTACATGGTACAAAATGAGGCCCTATACTTACTTATGGCATCATCGGTACTAATACTGGTAACTATAGCAGCAGGCAGCATACCTTATATCACATTCGCATTGATCGACATCCGCAGCAATTACTCAACCAGATATCCCTGGTGAGGTCAAGCGGACAACTTTGTGTGGAAACACCTGACGTATGTACTAAGGGGAAAGACTAGTTACTTATTGTATTATCCTTCAAGTGAATAATATGTGATTAAGGGTGCCAGGGACGAA
>NW_020170566.1:33730-36565 GCF_000524195.1 Echinococcus granulosus | reverse complement strand
AATTCGACTTCTAATAAATCAAAGGGCTGAAAAATTTGGCTGAAGTTTCACCTACCATAAACACCTGCAGCAAGTACGAGCAAAACCGTCAAGAACCACCGCCGCAAACAATTCATGTACTCACATGCAAATTCAAGTGAGCCATCCCCAAGCTGAAGAAGCAGAATGCAGGATCTCTGACAAATTCATACAAAACAAAACGTTCCAAAAAGGAAAGAACCTACGATATTGAATGTTCCAAATTTTGGCATAAATTTTTTTTTAGTAAAAGTTATAATAACAACTATTTAGTTTTCTTTAGCCAAACAGCCGATAAGTACATTTCATGAAAAAATTGTGCGTTATGCGTCAACTCCACTAAGTAAAATGTGATTACTTTTAATCCTTAAATACGAGGCTAATTCTTAAGTATATAATGGAGAATAAGTACAGCGCCTTAAGTCAATGATGACTGCAATAGACGACACTAGCATGTAGCACTATATACGGCTAACCTAGTTAACGCCTGAAAGAGTAAGGACTCAAAGTCTAGCTGTTTGAGAGACAGTGATGAAGTACGCGTAGTCAAAGTCCTCTCGCCTACAAAGTGCTTCGTTCGAAACGCACAACTCAGTACTTAGAAATACTTTTTAGCACGCCATGATGCAGCCCTAAAAGGTGCTCCACTAGTGATATTCGAAGATAAGGTTTTGCCTACAATCGCAGGAAAGAAAATTATACAATGGCATACACAACGACAACTTAAAGGGAAAGCACAGGAGAGTGTGCTTGAAAAACAAAAGGGCTACAGAATGCTTGTGCTGTTTATATGTACCTCCAAGGGGAAGCGAGAGAAATCTGAACACACTTCGCAGTAGGATTTTCGGCAAGATTCCCAGAGGCAGTAAAGAGCTCTGCATTTGGACCTTCCCAAATATGTTCTGTTTTTTGTTGGCTCTTAAAATAACCCAACAAATTAACCTTTTCGTTTAAAAAGCATAATTGTCAGAGTAATTGTAATAAACCAGGAACTAGCTACGCATTTTTATCCAATATTATTTATAGTACATATCTGTGACCCCACAAATAAAATTACTGAATAACAAATATCATTTTCTGCGTTTGCATTTGCTGTACACCTTATGCTTTGGCATAACGGCATGCAAATACATTTTTTTAAAAGGACCCTTTAGTACAAAATACATGTAAATACACCTTTACAGTTATTTCTTGCAAATTGTAGTCGACAAAATTGAGAAAATTTGGACATTGTAATGCATTTCGCATGTGAATGACTGCACAACAGTCACCTTCCTGGAACTTTGTACCCACAATTTGGTGCAAAAACATTCCAAGTGTTGGTAGACTTGGAATGCGATAGAAGTACTGGCAGGGTGACAGCAATGGATCCACTACTGCTGGTATACATGAGGCAAGTAGGAAAATGGTGTGGGAATCTTCATAAAAACTCCCCAGACAGCCCCGTCACAAGATTTTTCAGATGATTTACGACTATTAGTAGCATTCCTGAAAACAGAGAATACGAACATTTACCGAGTGTCAGTTACAAACATTCTGTTAGGGGTCAACACGGATTATCCAATCCACAGCACATTTCAACGCACAGAAGAGACGGAGCTCCTGGCATATCCCTTAGTCCCTGCTACCCATCAAAGTATAAAACGAAGCCTCAGGTGCTCGAGTGACCTAGGAGGCGATATAAAACGCCAGTCGAGGCATTTCATTGAAGCACAAGCAAAGTACAAGAATGAATACCTCCGAAGATTTGGCAGAGGTGCCCTCATCTTCCACGCGTTGCACCAATCCCAACGGTTCCTTCAAGGTCGCTCAATGGCCTCTCAACGCACAATGCATGTTTGGTCCTGCATTCGTTCCTACATGTCTTGTGCTAACCATAAATATCACTTTTTCGTGTTCTTAATCACCTTTCTTCGGCAACCGATGGAGACAATGAGGTATTCAGATGAGAGTGAAGGCTCATCTTTGAGCCACAAGTTTTGCATCTTGCGTGAACAGGGCAAACTAATCGACCTACAAATCACCGTGGATTGATGGACATAGATTTCATGCTTCGACTTCTAGAGGGAGGATGTAAAACGAGTGAAGGCATACCGATTGATCGTGGCAGTCACATTTTCACTTTCGCTGAAAGCATTGGCGTCTCAACCGGTTGTTATAGTAGTCCAATGGAAGCAGTTTTCCAAAGGATATATGCATATATCCTCATTTTCACTGTTCTTTCAGCATCGTTGACGCTGTCACCAAGTACGCATACACAGGCAGCATCACAATAACCACAGGAAATGCTGCGCGGCTCTATCTGCTGGCACAGAGTCTCGGCTCTTTCAAGATCGCCTACTAGAGCGTGTGGATTTTCGCAGAGCTAGGTAAAGAAAGCTCTTTTGAGGGTTGCAACTGGATGCCAGAAGAATCTCTCTAGACAATATTGCAGAAGCTTGGTCGTTAGATAATGTGACGCTGGATCATGAATTGGTGGAACTGTGCATTTCGCTGATGACAAAACGTTTTGTCAACCTGTGTTTGCTACAAGAGGTGCTGGTGCAGACGACAGAAGAATATGTTGTGATCCTGTTGGAGTTGAAACGGCAAGAAGGCTTGAGTGAAGCAGGATGCAACGAGTGAGATGTAACTGAAAGAGCAAAGATATTTGCATGAATGATTTCGAGGGTTGACTTGACCAGGCTGTCTTAATTATTTTAAATCTAATATAGAAATTTGTGAAGGAACACTCAAAATTGTTTATTACAGATAAGCACTGTGAATAAGTGAACAGTTTGAAGGATGTGATTGCAAGTGATACAAGTCTTGTTAGAT
>NW_020170566.1:31990-33630 GCF_000524195.1 Echinococcus granulosus | reverse complement strand
GATGGATTAGAGGATGGATGGATGAATAAATGAATTGATAAATGGTGATGGATAATGCGAGAGTGATAAAATGAACATGGAATGGATGGATGTATGCAGGGGTGCATGCACGCGGATTGAATGTAGGCTGGTGGATAGGTGTATTTGGGAATTATAGCTACGACTTGACTCTAACTAATGTGCTTTTATAGATAGCTTCTCCCTTATTTCTGTTAGAATACCCAGCGGCTACTTTGGCTTGTTATCTAATGTAGTCAGACGGGTACGCGATGGAGCAGAAGCCTGGCCCTTCCTCCAATTTTTCATCAACTCACAGTGATTCGTAGATCAATTAGCTTGCTTTGTTCACACAAGACGCATAATTTTTGGCTCAGAGATGAGCCTGTACTCTCATCTAAATACCCTACCGCTTCCATCATTTGCTGAAGAAGGTGATTATTACGGTTAACATAAGACGCGTGAGACTAAATGAAGGAAACTGCGTGCATTGTGCACTGAGAGGCCATTGAGCAACATTGAAGAAGCCGTTGGGATTGGTGCAACGCGTAGAAGATGAGTGCACCTGCGTAAAGAGTTTGGAGGTATTCATTTTTGTGCTTTGCTCATGCTTAAATATAATGCATTGATTAGAATTTTATATTGCCTCCTAGGTTACGCGGGCACTTGAGACTTCGTTCTTATACTTCTGATGGGCAGCATGGACTGCTGAATATGCCGGTGGCCCATCCCTTCTGTGCGTGGGAATGTGCTGTGTATGATGTAACCCGTGTCGACCCTTAACAGAATGGTTGCACGTGACCCTTGGTAAATGTTCGTATTTCCTGTTTTTAGGAACGCTGCTAACACTCGTTAATTATCTAAAAAAAATCTTGTGACGGAGCTGTTAGCGGTGCCTCTATGAAGATTCCCACTAGGTTAACCCGCGACACACACTTCAAGCGTCATACGGATGAATGCCTAAAGACGTCACTCTTCAAAACAGCCTTTTTTGAAAATGATTGAGTGAATTCCGCTGGCAAAGTCTTCTTGAATCTTTGCCCCCATTCCTTCACCTCAACGTTTTCAAGCGAATTATGAGGCTTATTTACATTTGGTTAAATCCAATTCTACCATTCCATTCACCTGCCGTAGAAAAAGTAGTAAATCTTTTCTTGCAAACCAAAATTAGATGGTCACAGCCAGTTGTAGAAATAATTAGCGCTAAATTCTGCTTCTTTGAGGTGGATATGATTCGTGTATTGGCCTAGACTGACACCATTTTCCTACTCGCATTATGCATACCAGCACTAGTGGATTCGTTGCCTTCACCCTGTCAGTGCTCTATCACATTCCAAGTCCACCAACATTTGGGGTCGTTTTTGCGCCAACTCATGTTTACAGGGCTGCATGAAGGTGACTGTTGTGCTAGTCATTCACTTGAAAAATGAATTAGAATATCAAATGGCTTTTGACTTTCTAGACTAATGTTTTTAGGAGACAAAAGTAAACGTGCATTTGCATGTATACATGTCCATCTGCCATTGAATAAAATGTGTGATAAATGCTAACATGGAAAAGACTTTTTTTTCATAAAATGCAATTATTGGCCGTTTGGCTAAAAAAACTAGATGGTTGTTATTAAAAATTCTACTAAAAAAAGC
>NW_020170566.1:30306-31890 GCF_000524195.1 Echinococcus granulosus | reverse complement strand
ATTTTATCCTAGTCAAACTATCGAGTATCTGGGCAAATCAGGCACGGCTCTAATGCCGAAATTGTTTCCTTTTAGCTACCGCTAAAAAAGCCCTGAAGAAGGAATGGCGATAAGCAAAGTTTGCCCCCTTCTCCTCCTTTTTCCCCACCTTGTAGTTGTTTTTCACACTACGCGAAACCACCTACCAGAATCTTCTCCTTTATAAGCAAAAGAAGATCCCGGTCCAGAAGCAGAAGCAACAGGCACAAACACTCTCACCGGAAGCATCATGGCCACCACTACAAACACAAAGTCGGACAAAAGTAGGCTTCCATGATTCCTCCGTACCTTGATGCTGATGTAAACATTGGCTTTTATTCCCTTTTGACTCACGTGCATTTATAGTGAACACAGGATGAGTGGGGAGACAGATATAAAATGTTGACGTCTTCCTCAACTGTTTAAACAGTGAATGATGACGAATTCTCTCTGTGGCTGCTCCGGATCTGGCGGTGGGAATGTTTACGTTGACTGCGGTTTTGAGTAGGGCATCAAGAGCAAAGAGTATTGGAGTGAGATATCACAATAACGAGTGAAATTGGACTGTTAAACTATTTCCTCCCTCAGATGGGATACTCTTATTAAGTTTGAGGCTGCTGAGTGTATCCGCCCATTTGCATTTCTAACGTCCACTTTTTAGCTGAAATTGGCCGAATTTTTCACCTTGGGGACACTGGACCGTCTAAAAGGCGAGTTCTCTAGCTTTAAACAGAAGGTCAATCTACGCAAACGCATTGCCAGTGTGATGGTGAAAGAGAGCGGCTACGCATCTGCCAGCCCTTTTAATCGTGTTTGGTAGTCATACTTGAGGAATATTAGGTGAGAATTGGTCATGGAACACTAATCTTGTTACGGAACAGACGTTATCTGCTGCGAAGAAAGAAGTGTACTCTGAAAGATCATCGCATTAACTATCCTCTTCCGTATATAATGCCGCCGACAACGGGCGCTCTCACCCATTCAGTCTAATCGCTCAGAGAGTGTGAAGGCCGAGGAGGAAGCGATAATAGTGGAACCCATCATACTTACGGCAGTGCGGCAGGACCAATTCATTTTAAGAACGTTGCGGATTTCGAAAGGACTCTTAAAACTAATAGATTATGTTTCTGCTCCATCCCCCACAAATGATGGAGGACACTTCGGATTTGGAAGTGTCGAAAGCTCATTCTGATAATAGTTGTAGATCCATTGGGTGCACCGCATCGTCGTCCTTCATATTTCAAGCGTGATAGAGGTGCCCTCTGGTGAAAGACTGCTCCTCCTCGTCGATGACGAGTTGAGTTAAGGTGGTGCAGCACTATTTTAACTCAGTGTTCTTAATTACGTTTTCCCTTAAGATAGACGAGTGCATTGGTTCCGAAGCATCCTCTGACTTTGGAGGTAGAACCACTGCTCAAATATGGAATTGTAGCAAATTCGAGGTCCGTGCCGTTCTTGAAATAGACCAGGTCCGCCAGCGGTGCCATTAGTGTGATAGGCTCAGCGTTGATCTATTCAACATCAGCCTTCATGCGCTTGGAGCGTGCAGACCCTTTTGTATGAAGA
>NW_020170566.1:28574-30206 GCF_000524195.1 Echinococcus granulosus | reverse complement strand
CTGGGTTTTATTTCAACACATGAAATGTATCTCGTCGATTCTGCTGCATATAAAGCTTTGTTTCATTAGAGTTACCCACTCTCCCTCCGGCGAAATAGCGGTTAGCTTCCTATCCACAAGCGATTTCATTGAACGCGCTCAGTTGACGCATCAGTGCCTAGTGCATCAACTATCGTCATGACTCAGGAGAATAAAAACGCTTATCTGGAGGCAAGGCCTATATTTCACTGTAGAGAGTCACGCGGGTTGTGATGCAGATTGCTGTCACACTACATCAACGTCCACTATGCTTCATCCATCGGTGGCAGTATCTCCCGCATGTAATAAAATACACACTTCAACAACTGCTCCCAATCGTGGTTATTAAAAATGCTACGCAAATACACACTAACATTTGTTGCACATAACAATTTCTCAATTATCTGGGATAAAAAATTAAAAACGCAAGGAATAGGAGCGCATACACACACACACACCAATGTGACATGTGTTTTTTTGCATTTAACGCGTCCACCTGCCAAAACTCACCTCAAGGTGGATGAGTTTAGCGCGAAGCTGAGAGCGACCTTGAAATCATTGACGCACATTTCGATGACACATGAAAGCTATCGCTTTGATTGAACTATCGATATTAGTTTCAAAAAAAACATTTAATTTGCTGCCTAATTGATTAGGGAATCAACTTTATTAATTGGCTGGTCAATAATCAATGATGCTCTATTAAAGGGAGGGGCCAGATGTAAAACTGTGTGGCTGCAGTTGAACTTGTAGGCATGAAGAGTATTGGTGGGTATAAATTGACGTTCTACTGAATGGCCAGATAATTTTTGTAGTAATATGGGGGCTTGTAAAAGTTGGGTGCAAAAAGTGCAGAAAAGTACTGCATAAAAAAGCACTATTTGCATCAATTGCCTCTCCATTCTCTTCCGTGCCTCTCTGTGAACTCGTCAGCGCTGCAAACCAATGCAATAGTAGGAGGCCAATCAAGTTCTGCCATCTTGCACGGGTGCTCCAGTTGCATTGCCTGCGGATGGCCACCTCTGCTAGGCAAGTGATTTCAAAGGTTAAATTACTTGTAAAATGATCTTACACATGCCTGCAATGTCCTCCAGAACGTGATGTTCCATGTGAATCAGATCACAACGCTTCGGACTTCTTTAGAGCGCAAATCCGCATTTGGGATTGATGGAAGCAGCTCTTTACATAAGCTTAAATGCGCTTCAACCGCCCTCGCCCTCTTCATTTCGGTTCTCCACACAAGCTTCAATCACCCTGGCCCTCTTCTCTTCTTCACCCTCATCTTTCTTTCCTCCGATTCCTCCTTTACCTATGCACTCACGCAGTTGTTCATAACTCACCCCTCCAAGTATTAGGCTCTCCTGAGGCTGACAACGATTCCCTTTGTCGAGGAAAATGACAAGTAAGTAGACATGGCGCGCGATCTCGTCGATATTTCCAGCGAACAGTGTAGATAATGATAAGGATGACCCTAACAAAACAGAGAGGTAGTTCAGGGTTCGAAGTGAAGTGGTGAAGGGAGACTGAGGTAGGCTCGGTCAACTCGATGATAGTGCTCACCACAGTGGTCAACTTCTGCAGATTGTGACTGCCTATGCAGTCCGCTAATTCCAA
>NW_020170566.1:27239-28474 GCF_000524195.1 Echinococcus granulosus | reverse complement strand
AGAAGGGGAAGAAGGAGGAGGAGGAGGAGGACGAGACGGAGATGATGGTTGAGTTTGAGGAAAAGAAGAATGTAGGTGAGAACAAGAAGAAGAATGGAGAGGGTCCGGAGAATGTGGACGTGGCGAAGGAGGTAAAGGTGGAGTTGGAGGCGAGGGCGGAGGTGGGGGCAGAAGCTGAAGAAAGAAAGATGAAGGTGCGAAAAGAGGCCCCTATTAATGCAGTGGTTTGCAACGCTAGTGAATTCACAGTGAAGCACAGCGGAGAATAGAGAGGCAGTTAAGGCAAATAATTCCTTCCATACAGTAAGTAAAACTGGAGAAGACGAAACGAAGCGGCTGGGGGCCGTTGATGATGAACTGGTTGGCGGAAATGACGACAATGCGCAGAAGTGCGAGAAGTATCAGAAAGCATTGAAACGCGTAGTTCAGCATGTCTGGCAGTTGGGCGTGTGAATCACTTCCTCGCATCACCTGACACGTCTGTGAAAATCAATCGGTCGCACGTGTTACGTGGTGTCTCGTGTTGCCGTGTGGTGTCAACTCCGAACAACGTTTCTTGTCGATGGTTTCGTAGAAGTGGAAGGAGAATTTCATCTTTATGGATGGAAATGGAGGAATCCAAATGCTTTCATGTCATTTGTACGGGACTTTTCTTATTTAAATCAGAGTTCTCACCTAATTTGAAGTGGAGCGAATGCCTATGATCAGGATTTACTTCTTATAAGGTGAGGTTGAGAGCACATTACCGTCTAAAAACTCCACGGAAAGCTAAATGACAAAGCCCCTGACCGAAACCGTGCCCATTAATTTCACTTCAAACGTGCCCCAAGCAGGCCACAGTGAGGTGCAAAAGCAATTGCTACTTATATACAATAGGTAGAGGATTAACCTGCGCTTAGTATCCTTAAGCTGAAAAGAGACTTGTTCATTATTAAAGTATTTTCTCCTACGAAGAAATATTAATGATGATGTAACGATAATATGAAATACATAACATTTTTAGCTCGTTTCGTCCTGCATGGGCAGTCTATTGCTACCAAAAATAGAATACTCAGAATACCACCTCAAATGGAGTAGGACAAACTTGGCAGGCTTTCAAATGAATTTCTCTTCTTATCAAAAATCAGCAACTTAAAATTCACCATTAAAAATAATATACATATGATAATTAAACTCGTTTTTAAAGGTATTTTTGGGGTTTACTATGACTTGCCGTTTTATGATCAAGTTTCATG
>NW_020170566.1:25508-27139 GCF_000524195.1 Echinococcus granulosus | reverse complement strand
AGTGTAATTTTGGAGCACCGAATACATCAGTTCCACGTAGCACAAGTGGAATGCTGCTGCGCAAATTGTAGTAGCATCTGCTCCAGTGTTCCTCAACACACGTGGTTATTAGCGGCACTTGGGAGTGGAGGAAGAGAATACAGAGAATGGTGCTGGAAGACGAGGATAGCAGTGTGACTTCAGTGCCGAGGCGACTGGTGAATGTCACACTGTGCTTTTGTTCGTTGCAGTTTGTCGACAAGCCGGAGCGTTTCCTGTGCAAATTGTGGATTACTACGAAGGTGATTGTGCTACACATTGTGGTTGACATGCTGAGTTGAGAGGAGAGATGTGTGGTAGTGAGTGAGACAATGAATTGAACTGGAGTTGCTTGTGCCTTGTAGATGACTGGTCAGTTGGAGAGGAAGAAGACACAGGTAGGCGCACAATTGAGATGCTCGGATACATACATTACATAGGTGTGTGTGTGTGTTTGTAGGTGAATGGAAACTGAGTGTGCGAGAAGGGAAGGCGGTGGAGGAAGAGACGGAGTCGAGGTGAATGTGGGTGGGGGTAAGGGTGAGACTGTGAAGGTGAAGGCAAACAATAACCGGGATGAAAATAAGGAGGAGGAGGAGAAGAAGAAGGAGAAGGGGAAGAAGAAGAAGAAGAAGAAGAAGAAGAAGAGGAGGAGGAGGAGGAGCAGGAGGACGAGACGGAGATGATGGTTGAGTTGGAGGAAAAGAAGAATGTAGGTGAGAACAAGAAGAAGAATGGAGAGGGTTCGGAGAATGTGGACGTGGCGAAGGAGGTAAAGGTGGAATTGAAGGCGAGGGCGGAGGTGGAGGCGGAAGCTGAAGAAAGGAAGATGAAGGTGCGAAAAGAGGGCTAGGGTAGTTGAGGTCCATTCAAGCTCGTGTGAAGAGCCACCTCCGTCTATTCCGAATCCGTACTTGTGTTTCAAAGGTGACTGAAGCGTTATGATGGAATTTACATTTAACAACATATTGTGAGGGGCATTCCAAATATGTGTAGCATCGTCTTGCAAGTAGTTTTGCTTTTGAAACAACTCGCCTAGCAGAGACAGCCATCCGCAGGCAATAGAACTGGAGCACCCACGCAAGAAATTCGTCGGCCCCCTATTAATGCAGGGGTTTGCAACGCTAGTGAATTCACAGTGAAGCACGGTGGAGAATAGAGAGGCAGTTAAGGCAAATAATTCCTTCCATGCAGTAAGTAAAACTGGAGAAGACGAAACGAAGCGGCTGGGGGCCGTTGATGATGAACTGGTTGGCGGAAATGACGACAATGCGCAGAAGTGCGAGAAGTATCAGAAAGCATTGAAACGCGTAGTTCAGCATGTCTGGCAGTTGGGCGTGTAAATCACTTCCTCGCATCACCTGACACGTCTGTGAAAATCAATCGGTCGCACGTGTTACGTGGTGTCTCGTGTTGCCGTGTGGTGTCAACTCCGAACAACGTTTCTTGTCGATGGTTTCGTGGAAGTGGAAGGAGAATTTTATCTTTATGGATGGAAATGGAAGAATCCAAATGCTTTCATGTCATTTGTACAGGACTTTTCTTATTTAAATCAGAGTTCTCACCTAATTTGAGGTGGAGCGAATGCCTATGATCAGGATTTACTTCTTATA
>NW_020170566.1:24300-25408 GCF_000524195.1 Echinococcus granulosus | reverse complement strand
TTTGCACAAGCTCTTCCAGTTACTGAGCATTTTTATAGCACAAATGCTGACTGAAGAGCTTTTAAAAATTCAATATGCACGAAACCATCGCGATATTACTTACACCACTGTGTAGACTAGTTGTAATCTTGCGAACTTCTATTTCAGGTTATTTGAGAATTAAAACACATCGCATTAAAATGTACCTAAACTTTTCAAAACTAATAAGCGTTTTTTATTTTAGGCTTGAATTCTATCGAACAATGCAATGCCCCTTAGGCGTGGTGCACAGGATGACCCATGAGTTGAGGCTAAAAACGGATAAATGTCTTGATTATCAAGTATCGGTTTGCCCCTTCTTTTACATTATATAACTTTTTTTAAAATGAAGGCATGTTGTCCCTAATAATGGGTTGCTGAAGTTACTAATTTGATTTACAGAATGCACGCATATTTTAAAGCCAACATGATAAAGGCTTGCGTGCAGCACACTGGCACTTCCCTAAAAATGAAAGAAGACAGAAAGCTACAACAGAATACATATGTGCCAAAATACAGTAGGAGTTGGGCTACTAGCATGGCCCTGGGGCTTGCCATCCCTGCGAAGTTTCAATGGGGAAGCCAATATAAACCAGTAATAGGCTGCAGCACGATTGCTCTAATCTTAAATTGCACTTCAGTTTTGTAGCCATGTAAGGAGCTCCATTGATTAAAATTTGACCCACTAAAAGTGGGGACAAGGGTGTTCTTCTACATGCTGAATTATGTAATAGTCTACACTGAATAGCAGCAATGCTCTTGAACAGGCTCCTGACAACGATCTTTGATTTGCTCTGAGCTAAACGGATGGTTATTTGATTTGCATTGGTTAGAAATAATTTCGGAACCAATCTTACTTTGACCGCAAACAGGTTTTTAAATGGCTAACTAGATTTGACTTTGCTGAGTCACGGCGAATGCTTATATCCACTTTCTTCTAAGAGTATTATTGCTTCCAATCTTTTTCTTTTGAATATCGAGGGCAAAAACGTTTCATTTTTCCGTTAACTAGACGCGCTGAAGGCTAGCTGTCCAATTATGCCACTAGCGGTGACACCAACCCCTCAGCCAATTGTCTTGTTGAGCGCAT
>NW_020170566.1:20491-24200 GCF_000524195.1 Echinococcus granulosus | reverse complement strand
CAAGAGCTACAGTAAACGAACAAAAGCTCCAGTTCCCATCGGTTCCGCCATTGACCAAATACGAAATGAAATGAAGCAATTTTCTAGTTCTAAATCCCGCTCACCATTTGTCGTCAAGGTTCCACTCTATACAGTCTGCTCCTTACTAATACGGCATTGATATAAGGAGAAACTGCCTTGCAGAAGCAAAGGATAACACTAACAGAGAGGACGCAATGCCTGGTCATGAAGCACCAGTGGAGCTGAGGCGACCAAAAGCAACAGAAATAAAGGTCAGCAAAATTACACCCGCAGAAAACAAAAGAAATAAACGAAATAACGTAGGAGAGGAAAGCGACCAAGTGACGATACATGTAAGCACCAGTGGGAGAAAAAGGTAGCTCCGCTCTGCCCTGCTTCGCTATACCTCATACGTTGCCGCCTCCACGGCCTCCCATCACACTTGCAGCAACACTTATCAGAGTGCTTGCAAACCGGTGTCTTAGTTAAGCCATTTATGATTACCATCTTTCAGCTTTCCTATTTACTAATACTAGAGGGTACCTCTGAATTCAAAGGGCTTCGAACCCAAATGTTCCACTCACTGATACCAGAGATGGTAGTACCTCAGCTTAAAACGCGTCGCCTTGCCTCACACACTTCGTTCACTTCGATCAACAAGGAAATGAATATTTCGCTCCACGAATCCGCTTAACCTTACACCCTTTTTTGCCTCTCGAATACACGTTAATAAATGTGTGAAAATTATGATGCACCACCAAAAAATTAAAGAACGATGAACGTTTACAATCTAAACGAACTGTAGGATTAAGAAATTCCATGGCTTAACTAAACTAAACTATTTGAGAGTGTGGAAACTCAGCGCAACTAAAAATGTCACTGCGGTATGAACGTTTAAATGATGGCGCAACATATTTTGATGAAAAAGAAGCAATGTAATGATGAAAATCGATGTAAAGTGAGGAAAACTCACTAGGAGTGTCTGCAACAACATCCTTCACCATTACAAAGTCTGCTACAACGGTAGTGGCATAGGTGGGTGGGTTTAATAGCTCATATTTAGAAATGGAAAACAAATCCCCTTCAAATATCACTTAAGATATGTACATCCACTACCCTAATATCCCATTTATGCTGTAAATGACCGTCAAGGATAATTTTACGCAACTCAATCAAGATCTGAACCCGGTTTGAAGGCTACATGAACAGCAGCAATACCACCATACGCTAATGGAACTAGAAAAAGATCGGACGCATATATTTCTAAAAAGGGCTAAAAATTGGGCAAAGACTTCTAACCATTGCTCACAAGTTAAAGGGGTTAGGCAGCACAAATTAAAAAGAGATAAATATGACAACAACACCGTATACACATGCTGAATCAAAATAACGACATGCTACTTGCAGGTTAGAACTTGATTTAGGGGAAGTAAAACGAACCCAAATTAATCAAGGGTCTAGAAAAGGGTCAGCAAGAATTCCACCTACCGTGAACGCCAGCAGAAAGTACGCGCAAAACCATCAAAAACTACCGCCATGAAACATCTAGGTGCGCATACGCAAACTCGGGCGAGCCGCCCAAAGCCAAACGTGCAATCCCTGACAATTTCAACCAAAAAAGATTGTTAAACCTCTAAACTTTAATAAATGTTTTGCCTATGCATCAGCAAAAAATTTTTTATTAAAAATCTGATACCTAATTAAGGGTTTCTATCAACAATAATTTAGTTGCTGGCCAAAAACCCGACTAGTTATTTTTTTGAAAAGGCGCATTAGTCGTCAACGCTTACAAGCAAAACGTATTTCTATTTAGCATATACAGCAAGACCTTTTCTGAAGTAGAGAATGGAAAATTAGGGTAATGCCTTAAGTCAGTAATGACTTTGCAATAGGCTGTACTGGTATGAAGCACTATTTACGGCCAACATAATTAACTTTTTAAAAGGAGAGGGCTTAAACTTCAGGTATTCATGAGTAATGATGAAGTAGGCATAGTAAAAGTCTTTCTGTCTACGAACTGCGTCGTTCGAAACGCACAACTCTGTACCCAGCCGATACCAGTTCCATACACCATGACGCAGTCTTAAAAAGATACTCCACCAGTCATATTTAAAGCCGAGGTTTTGCTTACTAACGCGAAAAAGAAAACCATACAATGGCACACACAACGACAACTTAAAGGGGAAGCACAAAAGACTGTGCTTAAAAGACAAAGTTCTGCAGAATGCTTGTGCTGTTTAAATGTACCTGTAGCGTCCCGAGACTTCCCTGAAGACAAAAAAATACGCATATTGTGGTTGAATATATATTCAGCACAGAGGTGTCTAAGCTACTGGCACGGCTAGAAGGCCAGCCCACTCAGCGAGGTACAAGTCGGCTGATTGAAAGTACATAATTGGCGCCTCATTAATACCGAGGGATAAACCACTATCGGATTACATAGCCTCCCTCCTCTTTCAAGCGTCGTCCTCGGCGATCCCGCAGGCCAACCTCCCGCGTCAGCCATTATACCGTAGTCAATGCTGTAAAGAAACACCGTACCACACATGTGACACCGGGTTCTGAGAAACAGAGATGAGAGGTGAAAGATACAACCTTTTAATGATACATAATCGACGTTCTCTTTTGTTAGTTCATGAAATTTATGAAGCTTATTAAATTTATGCACAAATGCCCAGTTCATCCCACCCAGAAAGGTGGTTTTTATCCGACCAGTTAGCCAATTTCAACACTGTTCTGTGCGGCGCCGATAATTAGAGTATTTCTCGAACAGTATAAGGTATGTGATTGCTACAGCAACACCAAGTTGATGAGTAGGTTACTTTTCCAGCCTCAATTGAGAGCAAAATCTGATCGTTTTTTGTTGTGTTTGCAGAAATTTGGTTGCAGTACTCATGCAAAATGCTACATTGAGGAATTTTCAAACTCTGCTTCGTGTGCTCTCTATCCTCGACGATTACATATTGACTTAATACGATTCTAGGGGGGGACGTTAGCACCTTTTTCAACCTTTCACCCCGAAAACAATTAATTTTGGTGCATCACACATGTGCGGCATGTGTTCTATTGGTTTTGGATAGGTGGTAGCACCTAGTTTAGAGCTTTGCATAGATGCAGGATGTTTCTGGTCAGTAGTGTAGGGGTGTGGCGGTCGATTTTTCTCTTCGATCTCGATAACCCACATGTTTGCTCCTAGAGGTTTTGGAGGACATCGAAGCCGTTCCTTATCTGTCGGCAAAAGGTTAATGCTAGTAACAGCTTCTTTACAAGATCTCCAAAACAGCCACGTTATTTTTATATTCACGCAGCAGCAAGTTGGATAGGCTCTTGGTTGTATGGATCAAGGCGGCAAATATGTGATGTTTCACTTACTTCATCCTTGAAATCGGTTCCAATTATTCTTGCTCTGCCTAAACGATATTGCCTTATCTACGTAATATAAAGTTGTGTTGATTACGGCGGGTGTAAAATATACATACTCATTCGTTTTTAAGGGGTTCTTGCCTGAGTGAATTTATGTTTTTAGGATGAATAATAACTGTCGCCTCTGCTTCAACCTGCCACCTGGTGCCTCCAAATTATTCGTTTTACAACACTCGTCACTGTTAATATGCTCACATGACCTCCTGAGGTCAGGGCAGATTCATGTAGGCCACTTTGGAAATGTGACGTCTGGCAGCAATGCAGTAATGCGATCACGGTTTAATTG
>NW_020170566.1:16151-20391 GCF_000524195.1 Echinococcus granulosus | reverse complement strand
GGATGAAGTATTACCATCTCTGGTATTGGTGAGTGGAGCGTTTGGGTTTGAAGCCCTTCGAATTCAGAGGTACTCTCTAGTATAAGCAAATTCAAGAGCTAAAAGACGGTTACCATAATTATCCAACTGCTATTACTTTAACTTTTTTTGTCTTTATATTTCCAAGGCATTTACGCTCTCTAAGCTTTGCCGCTTCTTTCTGCAATCCTTCCTTACTGCATTGCTTTCTATTTTCGGATTAGTTGGCGTAGGGTAAAGCCTTGTTGACAAGTGCTCTGCGGGAGGTAGAAGCAACCATGTACGGTTTCGTCTCTTTTCTTCATTGCTAAAATAATAGGCCTTGGAGCTTATGCTACTTTCCTTTGGTGTATGTGTACTGCATGTCTCTTGCACATTATGGCGACAATAGCTTGGAAGGAGAGAAAGGGAAATCTGCACAGCTGTGTTTTTCACTCCACTAGTGCATTACGTCCTCTCTGGCAGTGTTCTGTGTTACTTTTGCAAGACAGTGTCTCCTTTGTAAGGCGAAGACCGTATAGAGTGGAGCCTTTGGGACAAATGGTGAGCAGGATTTGGAACTGGAGAATTGCTTCGTTCCCTTTTTTATTTGTTCAGTGGCGGAACCGGTAGGCATTGAAGCTTTTCCTCGTTCAATGTAGGTTTCGTGTGGTGCAGCATCGCATGATGCTCTTGCGCGTCTCATGTTGCACAAATTTGGGAGGCTTTCTGTGGATTCTTTCCTACTTCTCCTCCTCCTCAAATATCTACATTTCCTTATTTGTGCACCCCTTTGCCTTTCTTGCTTGGTAGAGCACAAGTTCCACAAATTACGCCTTCCTTCACGCCTTCTCTCTCTTTGCGAGCAAATCCGGCAGATTTGGTGCTTGACCACATTAGTGCCTAATGGAGCTGCCTTTGCCTCTGTTAGGTTGCTCTCAGTGAAGTGCGCGACTGTTTCGCTGCCAAGGTAAGCGCAAAGGTAACTCTGTCCCCTTTTTGTGCTGCTGCTTTTTTCGAGGGTGCATTCCTAAGTATCACATGCGGCCTTTTTACAGCCTTTCCATTATTTTTCTTTAAAATTTGCCTCCCTAAGCACCCGCAAACATAGTCTTTTATTGCCCTGATTTGCTAGAAGGCATTACCTGTTAGAGCATTCAGTTTTAAATTTATGTCATGTTTGATTGTCATGCTTTTTATAAGTTTATCAAAATCCTTCTTGACAGTAAACCATTTTTTGCAGATAAGTAGATTTAAACACTAAAAGCTTTGCCTGGATTTGTTGGTAATTCCTATCATCTATCTTGTAATTGCTTGATCCAAAGTATTACGTAGAATTTTGTTTCAAGGAAGTTTTTGTTAAATTTCTCAAACAGAGGAAACTGCTTTCCTGTAAAATCAGTCATACGGTAAATGTATTTTGTAGGCACTACCACTTCTTACCAAGCCAACCTCAGCCATCAGCTAACGAATTTTCGTGATGTGTCGTGATCCTGTAAAAAGGCGATGGTTACTGTTTAAACGCTTTGCCTTCATCATCTTCGAAGGTGTGGGTGCAGCTTCACCTAACGTGACGTCGAATTACAAGGAGTCGGAGACCGGCGTTGTCCACCCCTTTGGCCAGCTTGTGGACTCTGCGAGGATAGACAGCGACTCTAAGTGCAATGAGTACGTGGCATATGACACAGGTCAAATCGAGCAGCGCTACCTCGCTTGGATCAACCTGTAATTCACTTCCTAGCGATTGCGATGAACGTGACCAAGAATTTATTTCTTATTGTTAACATAGTAAATGCCGCTAACAATAAATTTGCAACAGTCATCCAATGTTGTCTTCGCAATTATTGGTAGCGAATTCCACCTTGTTTAAAGATCTTTTATAAGCAAATTGTTACCTGTGTAGGCATTTCGGTCCCGATTATTCCCCTGGATCTGTATGATGACAAGAACTGTAGTTCCCTACAATTGCGTTGATGTAATGACAAGTGCAACTGTCTGGTCTTTTGGGCAATGAAAGAGCCTCGTGTGCTTTCTATCTGTTGGAAGTGGTAGGAGCTTGTTTAGAGCATCCATGTGCCCCTTCAGTGTGGGCCGCTCGCTACTGTGCTTTGCGCTGCTCTCACATCTTGAGGCTCTGATATCAAGAAGTGGCATTAGGGCACAGTGGCTGCATTTTGGATTTACTCGCTGCGCAAAGTGAACCCAACTGCCACAAATTCTGCACCGCTGCTTCTCTAAATCATGCCTCGACTAATCAACTTGAGCGAATGGTTGGCTTTTTACTTGGCCAATAGTGAATATCCCACAGTTTGGCAAAGGCAAGAATAGGAAGACACCCAGAAATAATTATTCACTTATAATGTATTCGTTTTTGCTTCAATGCAAAGCGTGTGTGCGGAAGATTCATTTTGACATCCATGACAGTTTTTTAGCATTAGGGATAGAAGGTGCATGTGCGTAATATTTCTGAGTAGCCATATAAGACAAAGAACACGAGCTTTATGAGTACCTTAGTTAAGCAAAGACTAAAAAGCAAAATATAAAAGCAAAGACGCCTGCAAGGGATGATAGAAGTTTACGTTGGAACGGAAAGGATTTGATAACTTAGACACAAATTCGAAGTAATTTATTAAGATAAAAAGTTAAAGGAATTATGATCAGCTGTAAATTCAAGAGGCAAATACTGTTTGAAATTTTTTTGTCAAAATAAATTTCTAGAAAGTGAATATTTGGAGTCGCTAATCCAAGCAAAAAAGTGATTAAATTAATGAATTCTAAGCTGATCATGTTGTTAGCAATATGTTGGCATTAGCAGAAATTGCAATTAGTATATTCTATGTGCACTGACAGCGAATCAAATAAAACAGAAATGCATAATATTATCAAATGCGCGGTATTTAAGGGGACATATGTAGGTCAAAAAAATAAAATTAAATTAAATGACAAAACAAGCAATAAAATGCACACTAATAATGTTTGCATTTGCCTCTATTTTATCCCTTTTTTGTGTGCCAAATGTTGCCTTACGCTCAATGTCGCGAAGTTAATGTGATGATGGAAATCACTGTTAAAAGAGGGAAACTCACTAAGATCATCTGCAACAACATCGTTCGCCATTGCAAAATTTGCTACAACAGCAGTAGCAAAGGCGGCTGAGACTCAAAATGGATCGACATTCACCCTTTTCCCTTTGTACATCGTTTGTCAAGCATCAAAGGCAAAAGAAACAAATTTTAAAGACGCTACTAGGGCATGTGAAAAATCCACTGACACCACTTTTATATACTAATATTCCTGCAATGCTGTAAGGTTTATTAGTTAATACTTAAGGATGGGAAGCATCCTCACAAATATCGCTTAAAATGTGACTTTACTTCCCTTATAGTCCATTTATATTGTAAGTAATTGTCAACTACAATTTTATGCAATTCACTGGAAATACATAAGACAAAAAGGAAAATGTCCAATGATATGACAAGGTCGAGATAAAGGCACAAAGGTGAAGAGCAGAACCTGCATAAGTAGGCTTGAGCCAACTGAGGCTAGCAAGTTGTAAACATGCCAACATTGTTCGCATTATGTTGGTATTAGCCGAAAATAGACTTTTTGTTTTGCTGCAATTAGGGTTTTTTGTGGGCATTGACAGCGAAGTAAATAAAACAGAAATACATAAAATTATTAGACTGACTTCCGGCTAATTCAAATGCGCGGTATATAAGGAGACATATGTAGGTCAAAGCAATTCGATTAGACTAGATGACAAAACATGCAATAAAATGTAAACTAAAAATGATGCTGTATTACGCTCAATGTCACGAAGTTTATATCATCATATTCACCCTATGTCGAGTTGTAAAACTAAAGTCAGCAAAAGAAAGTTTATGTTTGAAAAGTTATGACCTGACCTTTACAAAATCATTTTAAAAGTATTCAAAGAGTTCAGTTCACCTCCTCTTTTCTCCCTTATGCTGCTAGCTCTAATCCCATTAAGACTCATTCCTTGATTTGTCCATTTTCAACTGAAGGAGAGGCAAGATCAACAAAGGAAGGCAAATGAGTGAGTGTAAGTGTGTTGGTGGATGAGTGTGTGGCTGGGATAGTGGATGGGTGGGTAGGTAGAAGATGGAGTGTTGACGAAGTGAAGAGGTGAAATCAAATAAGCGAACAATGAACCAGCCCACAAAGGAGATCTCACTTGACTGGAAGGGTGGGTTTGGAAGTAAGGGGAGAGGAGGAGGAGGAG
>NW_020170566.1:14640-16051 GCF_000524195.1 Echinococcus granulosus | reverse complement strand
CTCTGCTTGACACATCCCCCTCTTTTGTGTCTGCAGATGTGACTCTCGAGACTGGCGACATTGGAGACGAGCCGCCTTCATCTGATTTCAAATTTTGTGCCATTTTACTGTATGGTCATGTCAACTTGGCCAGTGCACGACTTTCCATTCTCTTTGGGTCGGATGTCTGATCAGACTTTGGGGTCTTTCCTGCTCCCTCCATCATTTGTCCATTTTCAACTGAAGGAGAGGCAAGATCAACGAAGGAAGGCAAATGAGTGAATGTGTGTTGACCGATGAGTGTGTGGCTGGGATAGTGGATGGGTGGGTGGGTAGAAGATGGAGTGTTGACGAAGTGAAGAGGTGAAATCAAATAAGTGAACAATGAACCAGTCCACAAAGGAGATCTCACTTGACTGGAAGGGTGGGTTTGGAAGTAAGGGGAGAGGAGGAGGAGGAGATGAGATGAATGTACCCTGACAGTGCCCCTTAATTTCACTTTGAGGGTGCCCCAAGCAAATGACAGTGAGGCGCCAAAACAATTGCTACCTAAGTATAGTGGGTAGAGGATTAGCCTGCGCTAAATATCCCTCAGGTGAAACTAGACCTGTTTATTATTAAAGCATTTCTCCTGCAAAAAATACTAATATCGATGTAATGATGATGTGAAATGCGCAACAGTTTTAGCTCGTTACGTTCAGCACGGGCAGTTTATTGATACCCAACATAGAATACTCGGGATACCATCCCAAACAAGGTAGACCGAACTTGGCAGGCTTGTGAACGAATTGCCTTTCTCTTTAAAAATCAAAAAGTTGAAATTTACTATTAAAAAGAACATACTTTTGTTGATTTGATTTGCATGCATATAAAATTGTTACAATGTGCTTCAGACGTACCCTTATCTGCTTCAACGGCTAGGAGAGATCCATGGCGTATTTCTGCAATTTTCATTCTGGTAAGGTGACCGCTTAGCATAGGTAAAACTTACGTCAATACCTAAATTCTAGTTCTTTGCCTTTTTACGTAGTGTTCTTTATGATCTATAGTAAAGCTATAGTGATATCATGGGATCCCTTTTACCAAATTCACGCAGTTTTTGCGTCTCTGGTATAATTTTGAGGCAAAAATGTCTGTGGGAGTAATTACAAACACAGAAGGAGATTGTGAAACAAAAGTAAATGGATGTGAATGGAAAAGGGTTTCATTTAAATCTCTGGTTGGAGTCAAGCATGCTGTAGTTCATTGAACGTTATAGGGGTAAGCCGACTATTAGTGACGGAACTTCGTAAATCTCCCTAACTCTCTAGAGAGAGCAGAATCAGGAATGAGAACACACCCCTTTATACCGTAAGTAGATAATTTTAAAGTGAAGGGGTTGACAAATCCTATATGGCTACCTCTGAAGTCGTAGTAACCACCCACCATGCAC
>NW_020170566.1:12836-14540 GCF_000524195.1 Echinococcus granulosus | reverse complement strand
CACATGGTGCAAACACGTGGATTATCAAGGTAGAAGAGGACGACTGACCTCCACAACACTTACACTGCCGACCTGATACATCTTACACCTATGCTAAGCTCTAAACTAGGCCCTGCCAATTATCCGAAACTAAAAGAACACACGCCACGCATGTGTGATACACTAAAATTAAGTGTTTTTGAGGTGAAAGGTTGAAAAAAGGAGCTAACGTTCCCCTCGGAATAGTGCTAAGTGGACATTTGCTTGCCGAGGATGGAGAGTACATTAAGTGGGGTTTGACAGTTTTTCAATGCAGCATTTTGCATAAATACTGCAAACGAATTTCTGCAGTCAAGCACACTGAAAACAATGAGATTTCGCTCCCAATTGAGGCTGGGAAAGCAACCCGTGTATCACCTTAGTGTTGCTGTAGCATTCACATACCTTTCGCTGTTCGAGAAATAACCTAATCACCAATGCTGCACAGTACGTTATGGAAACTAACTAACTGGTCAGATAAAAACCACCTTTATGGGTGGGATGAACTGGACATTTACGGATAAATTTAACGTGCAGCATGAATTTCATGAACTAACAAAACGGAACATCAATTACATATCAGTAAAAGTTGTACGCTTGACTTCCTACTCCCGGTGTCACATATGTTGCCCGGGTTCTAAATTAGCATATCGCAAATGACCGCGCCACGTTATTGCACCCAAAGAGAAGCAACTTCAAAATCAGTATAAGGCAGTGCATGTTGACCATGTACGGGGTGAGCAGCACTTTTAGTTCTCTCCAGCAAGGATTGACTTGGCTAAAAAATCAAATCAGGACTGTAAAACACCTAGAATAGTAGACGTCGATACTTCGCTAAAAACTGACAGTGAATGTGTTAGAAAATAATCAAAGAGCCAAAACTAAATCGCGTAAATCTCACATTCTTTAAATAAAAAAGGAATCAAAAACTTGTCGATAAATGAACTCAGGTTTTTTAGCGTGTTTGAGAAGTAAAAAATTTTTATTTGAGTAGGAGGATTTCTTAATTTCCTTTCCTCAAAACAGACAAACCTGAGACAGAGGGTTGGAAATGAAGGTTTGGCGTGCATCACTGCTTGCCTAGATGAACGCTTACAATCTAAGCAAAATGTAGGATTAGAAAAAATCCGTGGCTTAACTAAACTAAACTATTTAAGAGCGCGAAAATACAGCGCAAATAAAAATATCACTATGGAATAAATATTTAAATGACAGGACAACTTGTTCTGATGGAAATAGAAGCAATGTACTGATGTAAATCATTGTAAAGTGAGAAAAACTTACTAAGAGTGTCCGCAACAACATCCTTCGCCATTGCATAGTCTGCTACGACAGCTGTGGAAAAGGTGGCTGGGATTCCAAATGGATCGACATTCACACTTCTCCCTTCGTACACCCTGTATCAAGCTTGTAAGGGGAAAAAACGAATTTTTAACGATACCGCAAGGGTATGTGAAACGTTCACTAACATTGCACTCAAATACTTACATTCCTGCAATGCTGTAAGATTCACTAGTTAATATTTAGGAATGGAAAACAGCCCCAACCCCATTGATTGTCACTTAAGATATGTGTGTCCACTACGCAATACCCATTTAAACTGTAAGTGACCGTCAAGGATAATTTCATGCAACTTAATGCAAATGCAAAGGTAAAGCACCCAGTAATATAACAAGGCTGAGATAG
>NW_020170566.1:10019-12736 GCF_000524195.1 Echinococcus granulosus | reverse complement strand
AATCATATTTCACAATTCAAACCGGTTAGGCACGTACAATTTACAAATAGATAACACAAGGGCACCGTATACACAGGTTGACTCAAACTAACGACATGCTGCGTACAGGCCAGAACTTGATTTAAGACGAGTAAAACGAGCTCCAATTCGACTTCTAATACATCAGTTTGAACAAAGTTAGCTGGGGTTCCACCTACCATAAACACCTGCAGCAAGTACGAGCGAAACCGTCAAGAACCACTGCCGTAAACAATTCATGTACGCACATGCAAATCCAAGTGAGCCGTCCCCAAGCTGAAGAAGCAGAACTCACGATCTCTGACAAATTTATGCTAAACAAAACGCCCTAAAAGGAAAGAACCTACGATATTGAATGTTCAAAATTCTTAAACAAATACTTTTTAAGTAAATTTTTTAATAACAACCATCCAGTTTTTTTAGCCAAACAGCCAATAATTACATTTTATGAAAAAAATGTCTTTTTCATGTTAGCATTTATCACACATTTTATTCATTGGCATATGGACTTGTAAATACATCTTTTTCATCGATGACTTTTTACCATAACAAACATGCATATACACGTTTACCGTTGTCCCTTGCAAATATAAGCCTAGAAAGTTAAAAGCCATTTGGTATTCTAATTCATTACTCGAGTGAATGACTTGCACAACGGTCACCTTCATGCAGCCCTGTAAACATGACTCGGAGAAAGAAGGACCCAAGTGTTGGTGGACTTGGAATGTGATAGAAGCACTGACAGGGTGAAAGCAACGAATCCACTAGTGCTGGTATGCATAATGCGAGTAGGAAAGTGGTGTCAGTCTAGGCTAATACACGAATCATATCCACCTCAAAGAAGTAGAATTTAGCACTAATTATTTCCACAACTGGCTGTGACCATCTAATTTCAAGCCTACAAGAGAAGATTTATTGTTTTTTACTAGGCCAGGTGAAGGAACGGAGGAGAAAATTCAAAAAGGACTTTGTCAGCGAAATTCTATTCAATTATTTTCAAAAAGGCTGTTCTGAAGAGTGACGTCTTTAAGCATTCATTCGTATGACGCTTGAAGTTTGTCGCAGGCTAACCCAGTGGAAATCTTCATAGAGGCACCGCTGACAGCTCCGTCACAAGATTTTTTTAGATAATTAACGAGTGTTAGCAGCGTTTCTGAAAACAGGGAATACGAACATGTACCGAGTGTCATTTACTAAGATCCTGTTAAAGCTCGACATGGGTTCTCCCACGCACAGAAGTGACGGGATTACTGGCATGTCCCACAGGTCATGCTGCCCATCAGAAGCATAAGAAAGAAGTCTCAAGTGCCCGCGTGACCTGGGAGACGATATAAAACGCTAGTCGAAGCATCATATTAAAGCAGAAGCAAAGCACACAAATGAATACCTCTAAGCACTTGGCAAAAATGCACTATTCTTCTACGCGTTGCACCAATCCAGACGGCTTCTTCAAGGTTGCTCAATGGCCTTTCAAAGAACAATGCATATGTGGTCTTTCATTCATTCCCACACGTCTTATGTTAACGGTAAAAATCACCTTTCTTCAGCCTATGATGGAAGCGGTAAGGTATTCAGATGCGAGTACAGTCTCATCTCTAAGCCAAAAATTATGCGTCTTGTGTGAACAAAGCAAGCTAATTGATCTACGAACCACTGTAAGTCGATGAAAAATTAGGGGAAGGGCCAGGCTTCTGCTCCATCGCGTTCCCGTCTGACTTCATTGGATAACATGCCAAAGTAGCCGCTGAGTATTCTAACAGAAATAAGGGAGAAGCTATCTATAAAAGCACATTAGTTAGAGTCAAGTCGTAGCTATGATTCCCAAATAAACCTGTCCACCAGCCTATATTCAATCCGCGTGCATGCTCCCCTGCATACATCCATCCATTCCGTGTTCATTTTATCAATCTCGCATTATCCATCACCATTTATCAATTCATTTATTCATCCATCCATCCGTCCTTTAATCCATCAATCTGATCTAGATCTATTCATCGCAAAGTCATTCATCCCCTATCCACTTTGTTTGCCTTCATGAATCAATTATTCATCTAACATAAGCTTTATCCCTACCAATCACATCCTTCAAGCTCTTCACTGTGCTTACCTGTGATAAACAATTCTGAATATTCCTTTACAAATCTCCAGTATTCGGTTTGGAGCAGTGGAGACAGCCAGGTCAAGTCAATCCTCGAAATCATCTTTGCAAACACCTTTGCCTTTTCATCCACATCACACGTTACATCCTGCATCTTCATTCACTCCTTCTTGCCGTTTCTTCTCCAACAGGATCTCAAAATACTCTGCTGTCGTCTGCATCACTACCTCTTGTTTTAAACACAAGTTCCCAAAACGTTTCGTCATTAGTGAAATGCACAGTTCCACCAATTTATGATTCAACATCACATTATCTAAAGACCAAGCTTCTGCAATATTGTCTAGAGAGATTCTAAAGGCGGCCAGTTGCAACTCTCAAAAAAGCTTTTTCTACCTCGTTCTGTGAAAATCCACACACACTAGGAGACGACCATGGAGGAGCCGAGATTGGGTACCAGAGATAGAGCCACAGCATTTCTTGCTGAGATTGTGATGCTACTTGTGTCCTCGTAGTTGATGACAGCGTCAATGATGCTGAAAGAACAGTGAAGATGAGGATATATGCATGTATCCTTTGGAAAACTGCTTCCGTTGGACTACTA
>NW_020170566.1:8143-9919 GCF_000524195.1 Echinococcus granulosus | reverse complement strand
GAAGTCACAAAGCGCCGCATGGGATGAGTTACACATCCTGACACCGTAATGACAAATTCCCTCCCAAATTATTACGCAATACAATGCATTCTTGAGTTGTGTTTGCCACAAGATATCAACTAACCCACATCCCAATTGAATCGACAGACACCGTTGGCGACACCCTTGTGTTTGAAGACTTACTTCACTACCACTGCATTGGTCGTGCTATTTCGGTGCCTCTATATAATGCAGATCTGCTTAGCAATATGCTGTGGTACGCGCTACCGACGCGGATCCATTTGCCAAGCTGGCAAAGTGATTCATATGTTTGGTTTGGGCTCAACTTCTAACTTAATGCGTTGTCTTGAGAAAACTAATGCAAGAGTAGAGCGACCTCGGCAGCTATTGTGACTTCATGATAGAGTATAGACGCTACTAAATGGTGCTCAGTAGGCGTTTTCTTGCAAAATCGGATGCGCTTGTTGTCTAAAATTTCGAATGCTCTGTTGATACCATATCATCAATTGTTAATACCTCCAACTCCCCAACACGTTCAAATTCACATAACCCAACATGCCTGAGCAGATTTGTATCACTTAGTAAAGAAAAGACTCTGTACTAATCGACTTGTGAGTAGTCCATAAGTTTGCTCAGATCAAAGCTGATTCAATTTCATTAATATGAAAGCATCCAGCTATTCTTCCACCTATCTATTTGCAACAGTCAGGGAGAGATTCGCAGACAGCCCCTAATTTTGACAATTTTTTGACCTCATCTACATTAGGTGCTGTCTTATTTCAAATCCAATATATTTACTCGCTTCCTTACCCACCTTCCCTGATACACATCGATCATTCCATCCACAGGTCTATACTACCAACTGTCACCTATTCTGGCAAATATCGCGATAAAACTACTCTTCCTTACAGACACTTCTCAAGGAATCACCTCAACCCTCTTTAAATGATACAAGGAAAATTGTAAAGTAAGGAGGTACTCCTTAAAATGTGCAAATGTACCAAGAAGAGACATGCCATGATAGTGATCGTGTTATGGATAATTAAAAATAAGGCATCAATCTTAATTTGATAGATGGAAGAAGTCAGTTTTTTGCTAAACATCACCTAAAGCGTGAGTACTCCTTCCCTTGGGGTTAGGGTTGTGATAATTTCGCTTATAAGTTGCTGATTGTTATAATGTAATGCACCAATGAAATTGTCTTGCGATCAAGAAGGCAATAAATTTCCTAGAATCATTTGCTGCTGTCCTTGCGAATAATTACAGTAAATATTGCAGAAAAGACTCTCCTCTAAACTGCAAATAGTTTTTGTCTTTGTGGTGATTGTGCATTACAATAAAAGAGGAATGCTCAAAATTAGCAGTCGAAGTTCAATCCACTTCAAATGCGCGGTATTTGGGGTGGTGTACGAAGGTCAAGTTAATGTATCGTAAGGTAACGGTAAGGTAAGTTGTAAAATATCATCAACCAATAATCTGCAGATTGCTATTGTCATCCGAATTACAAGTAAACATTCGCTTTCCTGCATGCTAGATAACGGTTTCAATCGTTTCATTTCCCCAAATTGTAATTTTTTATATATTTTTAAATGTTGAGGTTTAAATTAAGAAAGGTAAACAAGCTTAAATCAAACAACAAAACTGTCCTACAGTTGGATCGCATTAGCTAACTTTTAGACTCAAATATTTTAATTGAGTTCAATTTTCAACGCGGTGCGTTGGCCTGAGCAAGCTAGTCCGGTAGCAGAGCGAGCCTATTTGTTGTTGTAATTTTAA
>NW_020170566.1:4189-8043 GCF_000524195.1 Echinococcus granulosus | reverse complement strand
AAAATGAATCACCTCCATTGATACACATATGTATATGCGAGCAAAGCACAAAAGCTAATCATTCTCATGACCCGCACCGATGAGGCGCACTCACGCGCGCTGCCCACGTTGTCGGAGCCCATGACAGGTGTGGCGGCGAGTGGCCAATGCCAATTGAGGCCAAGTCGCGCTACATGTGAGCACCAGTGGGAGTACATGAAACCGCCTCTCTCTCTCTCTCCCACTTCCCTATACCTCTGACATTGCTGCCATGGCTTTGCGTTACACATGCAGCATCAAAATGGCAGCACCGACTCATTTACTCCACACCTGTGTCACACAAGCACCAACTAACACCAACATACAATCTAATATCTAGCTCTTTACGTTAGCAGCGTACTCGCACTGCTTTTCATGTAATTGGTGGAAAATAGTGAATTTTATGCTTCATTTATTTGGCATTATATCTCTAAGTCTTGTTTCTTCTCATTTGCATTAGCAAATTTTTGCTCAAGTTTTATTTTTTCCTTAAATTACCATACACTTCTGTTTTTCTCGTTGTACTTAGCTTTCATTAGCGAGCATTTTTCTAATCAGAACTAATATTTTGGAGCATACTCTACATTGGCGGTGTAAACTTTTCTAAGAATAAATCTTAAATTGGCATTTAATTCAGCATTATCGTTAATATGAACTTACTTTAGTCAGCATTACTATAAATGTTGTAAATTTATTTAACAAAATGTCTTACATCCGCATTCAATTTTGCGATTTTTGAGATCAACCCAGTTGGAATTATTCGCAGTCAGTGCTGTTATTCAAGGGGCAGTCTTATATTTCATTCAATACAGCACGGATCAGATGTACTGTCCCTAATCTTGCCAGCGCCAATGTAAATAGAGCCGAATTGCTCAAATTCACAGCTTAACTTCTTATTCAATTTGGCATGACACCGATGAATTGAGCTTATTACCGTCAGTACTACCGTAAACAGAGCTAAACTATTCAAGTGCTAGCCCTAAATTCGCTCTTAATTCAACATGTTTTCGATGCAGTTTACGTAGTCTATCTACCATTACCGAAAACAAAGCTGACTTATTCACTTGCATATCTTCAATTTGCATTCAATTTTTCAGGCCCCCAATGAACTAAGATTAACCCAGTCAGCAGTACTGGAAATATATATGAATTATTCAAAGGCAGCGCCTCAAACAAAATTCCGGAAGTCGGAGTTAAGTGACACCAGCTGCATTAAAACATTCGTGCTCATTAATCGTCTCTCACCTCAGTGATGCATTCAAGGAAACACGACTTGTGCATTATGGTAATCTCTTATTAAGCAGATGCGTAGAGTAGGAGAGGAGAAATAGTGAACTGTATCTGTTAATGAATGTGACCTCAAACGGAAAAAGCTAGAATTCGTAGTTGCTGTAATGATATGGCAGTTCAACTTAGTAGGAAGTGAGGGTTTCGACGCTTGCACCATCTCAAGCAACAAATTGACCCACTGAAGGGGAACAGAATGACTGAACAAACGGGTGGATACAAATGTCAATTATGGGGGCTACTGAAGGAAAGAGAATGCATAGCATGATTTAATTTCACCTGCCTACTTTACTTTACGGATTATCGGTTTGCCAACACTGAACACTATTACGATTGTTTGCAGAGCGAACCGCTGAATGATCATTGGCATTGGGATTTCACCTCACTTCCATTCGAACTTTCTGCTAGAACCCTTGAATGCAGCTATTTCCACAAGACGGAAGTTGACCATTCGCCTGTGATGGTTTGGTGGCCACAAATCGGTGAGCTGAGGTGAACCTCCTTAAGTTATTTCCTGTTATCCCATCGAAGGCCTTGGAAAAACTAGCGGGAGAGGCTTTCACTGAACGAATCGAATTGGTAGCTATTCCAAAGGGTGAGTTCGTTATGTATGGGTAAGTTGATTCACGTTTAGCGACCTTTAGCCAATTAGTTAAAAACAGTCAAATAAAGGGTCATGGCATGCTAGGCACAAATTATTTGGACGTGCACATTTGGAAAAAGGCGCTCACCAACACGCAACACTTGAGGCTTAATAGAATGCTTTGTCTTCTTGCCTGCTTAAAACTTGTTAGTAGTAGAATGAGGGTAACAATACAAAACGGCTATAAAGGTAGTTTGTTCCGGTAGTGGAGTCCACAGTGAAACTAGTCCGGTGCCAAATTCAAGGATCGCAAGCCCCAATCCCTATCAAACACACACCAATTCTCATCTCCTCTTCACCAAACCCCTACTCTTACCCTATAAGACTCCGAATATGGGCAATAAGGCACAAGTATTTGGTCCACTTAAATTGTAGTAAGTCCGAACGCACACTCATACAATTGTACGTAGCCCTAAAAGAAGACGAAAATTGCAAGGAATATCGAAGATATCCTGAGGGGAAATAGGCTCAAGTCAAACAGAGTTGGTGGATGCTCTCCTCACTCCCACCACCTCGTCCACCTTTTCGTAAATACCACTTCAAGTGCCACCATTTTAAGCGTTGAATTTCTAGGCAACAGAGAAGATACGCAACTGCAACGCAGCGCTACATAGGGATCTAGGTCTAATAAGAGGTGGAAAGACTGGTCCCCAGTGCACTATATGTAGATTGAGTTGTAATTGCGGGTCACTGCCCCATTTTTAGAGGCCTGTACATCGGCTTAACTTTATTTAGTGGTTGCATGATATCGTATCTCCCGGCATGTCTAACGTGGATGCAGTGGTTCCATTGGAATTTGCCTGACTTGTGTGCCTTTCTATTTTTTGAGTGAACAATCACACTGCTATGCTGTGGACCGATATGTTGGTTTTCTCCTCTTCATTTCTGTCAAGCCACCCCCAGTTAACGTGATTTACCATCTGAGGTACTTTTATCAGGCAAGGTCTCGTCACTCATCGTGTATCGATTCAACGACTCACTTCCTTGAAGCATAGCAGGACACCTTGTGGGCCTGTATACCTCTTTAGTCCTATCCCCGTAGGTCATGTCACTCCTGCATTTCGCAACAGCTTGCCATCTGAATTTAGTAGTGGTCGCGTCCAATATCGCTGTCCATCAGAGAATCCCACTGGGTGAATTCAAAGTCACTAAACTGCCAATGGGGACACAAACTTTTGGTGTTACACTCTTACCCGTTCGTGTTTTGACGCAATTTTTTGCCCCACCTTATCTCCTCTCCCCGCTTTTCATCATCGCTCATCTTCAGTCATCCAACATTTTTTTCACCGACTTTTATTTGCCTTTCCCTTTACTTCACCCAGCCTCCACGCCCAGTTCCCTACTTATTCAAGCAGAGTAGACTACATTACCCCTGTCCCTACAACCACACTCCTCCCCACATGACCACTTTTCCATTCAGCCACCCACTCACATTCACCTACCAGTGTCCAATTAATCGCCTTCAAGTCCAACAACCTGTATATCCTTTCCTGCCAAAATCGCCAATTATTACTATCACTGCAAGGGGCGATTCCTTCCTCTTTCCATTTCACATGCCCAATGATCAATGTACATCTACAACAAAGAGTTCATTGTTCTGTTTTACACCTTTCTTCTCAAGCTCTTCGATTCCCCATAGGGAAGGAAACCTGCACACTGTAATTCACTGTGTGTCCAGAACTTGGCTTGAACGTGATACTTGGTGCTTATCTCCTAGGCTGCAACAAACCCGCCCTACATTTTGCAGAAGAAACTTTTTCACGCACTCAGCCACTGTTGCCAACACAGAGACTTTGCTGGCAACAGATGATGCAGATGACATCTGCAACGCCATTTTTTAAGCCACAGCCATTCCCATGAACAATCTAGATGACCCTAGTGCACAACTGATCTACGATTCCGATGA
>NW_020170566.1:2126-4089 GCF_000524195.1 Echinococcus granulosus | reverse complement strand
AACAACAAGCCTCATTCTGAAGTACATAATGGAGAATTAGTGTAGTGCCGTAGGTCAATAATGACTTTGAAATAGACTATACCAGTATGAATCACTACTGACAGCTAACATAGTTAACTTTTGAAAGAGCAAGGGCCCAAAATAGGCTTTTTAAAAAGTAATGATAGAGTATGCGTGGTGGAAGTGCTGCCGTCTACAAACTGCTTCGTTCGAAACCCACATCTCCGTAACTCGAGGATGCCTTTTCAACACACCATGATGCAACCCTGAAAAGGTACTCCACCAGTGATATTCAAAGATGAGGTTTTGCTTGCCAACGCAAAAAAGGAAAACCATAGAATGGCATACAGAACGACAACTTAAAGGGGTAGCACAAAAGCCTCTGCTTGATAGACAAAAGGCTTGAAGCATGCTTGTGTTGCTTAAATGTGCCTCTGAGGGAAAACGAGAGCAATCTGTACTAACTTCGACATAAATTCGTTATCAGGATTCCTGGAGGCAAAGAAGAGCTCAGTATCCAAGCCTCCATGAACGCGTGCCAATTTTTGTCAGCTCTCAAAATAACGCAACAAATTAATCTGTTCGTTTAAAATGTCTATGGGCCAAAGTGAATGAGATAAACCAGGAACTAGATACATATTTTTATTTAAAATTACTTATAGCATATAATTATGATTCGCCTAGAATTTTTTTAAGGCCTTAAAAAAGTCGTTTTCTATTTTTGCATTTGTTGTGAATGTTATTCATTGGCATATCTGCAATACTTATTTTGTTTTAATGTACTTTTTGGGGAGGGGGCAATCAGGAGGCTTCGCTTTATACTTCCGGTGGGCAGCATGGACTGAGGGATATGCCAGGAGCCCCGTCACTTCTGTGTGTGGGAATATGCTGTTGATGAGAGAATCCGTGTTGACCCTTAACAGAATGTTTGTAACTGACACTAGGTAAACGTTCGTATTCCCCGTTTTCAGGAATGCTACTAACAGTCATACATCACCTGAAAAATCTTGTGACGGAGCTGTCAGCAGTGTCTCTACGAAGATTCCCACACCATTTTCCTACTTGCCTCATGTATACCAGCAGTAGTGGATCCATTGCTGTCACCCTGTCAGTGCTTCTATCGTATTTTAAGTCTACCAGCGCTTGGGTTGTTTTTGCGCCAAATCGTGGTACAAAGCTCCACGAAGGTGACTGTTGTGCAAAGTCATTTGCATGCGAAATGCATTACAATGTCCAAATTTTCTCAGTTTTGTAGACTACTATTTGCATGAAAAAACTGTAAAGGTGTATTTGCATGTATTTTACAATAGGAAGTTATCCTTTAAAAAAGATGCATTTACATGTCGATATGGCAATGAAGAAAATGTGCAACAAATGCAAACGCAGAAAATGACATTTAATATCCAGTAGGATTTTTTTGGGTTACAGTTATGTATCATAAGTAATATTTTACATAAATATGTAGCTATTCCCTGGTTTATTTTCTTCACTTTAGCCCTTATGCCTTTTAAACGAAGTGACTAATTGGTTGGGTTATTTTAAGAGCTGACAAAAGTTTGTACAAGCTTATGCCGTTTCAAATGCGGGATTCTTCCCTACCGCTAGGAATCTTGGCGTCAAATTTATCACGAAGATAGCACAGATTGCTCTAGTTTCCCCTCAAAGTACATTTAAACAGCATAAGCACTCCGTAGCCCTTTTGTCTTTCAAGCACAGTCTTCTCTCCTTCCCCTTTAAGTTGTCGTTGTGCACGCCATTGTATAATTTTCATTCTTGCGTTTGTAAGCAAAGCACTTTGTAGGCGAGAGGACTTCGACCACGCGTACTTCATCATTGTCCCTCTAACAGTTAGAGTATGAGTCCTTCCATTATATACTTAAGAATTAGCCTTGTATTTAAGGATTAAAAGTAATCACATTTTACTTAGTGGAGTTGACGCATAAAACATAATTTTTTTCATAAA
>NW_020170566.1:0-2026 GCF_000524195.1 Echinococcus granulosus | reverse complement strand
CACGGCTCACTTGAATTTGCATGTGCGTACATGAATTGTTTGCGGCGGTAGTTCTTGACGGTTTTGCTCGTACTTGCTGTAGGTGTTTATGGTAGGTGGAACTCCAGCTAACTTTCAGACCTTTGATTTATTAGAAGTCGAAGTAGAGCTCGTCCTACTCGTCTTTAATCAATTTTTGACCTGTACGTAGCATGTCGTTATTTGAGTCAACGCGTGAATGCGGTGTCCTTGTTGTGTTATCTATTTTTAAGTTGTACGTGTAAACCGGTTTGACTTGTGAAATATGATTGGAAGTCTCTGTCCACTTTTTAGTCCTGTTCAGACAACTGTGCGTCCGATCTTTTTTTGTTCACTTAGCAGAAAGTTATTTCTCGCGAATGCTGGCGTTGCAGTTGTTTAAGCAGGTTTCAAGGTGGTGTCAGATCTTGGTATTTGTAAGTTTTTTATTTAGTGTACTCATCCACATACTCTAATAAACTTGAAGTGTAGCTATTTAGATTGATGCTTTTAGTGTTCTGACACGCCTTTTCACACTTGTCCATAGGTTCTAGTTTATCAATCGTGTGATGAGGAATGAAGTTTACGACCAAGTGGACACTGGGAGATGTTAATGCAGATCAGCTGGGTCGCTCGCAACAATGAGGTGGCAATCGTCTTTAAAGACTTTGTATGCGCATCTGAGCCGCAACAGTAATATATGTTGCTTCCACTCTGACAGAAATACAGTACGCAATGATTTCGCCTGTACTCCGATCACATGGTGAAAATGTTGCCTGTAGCCTTTAAACCGGGTTCAGATCTTGATATTTGTAAGCTCACTTCAGCGCACTTTTCCACATACTCTAATAAATAAGCTTAAAGAGAAGTGGAAATAGACAATTGAGCCTGAAGTGCTAGCCTTAGTTAGCTCAAGCCTACTAATGCAGGTTGTGCTCTTCAACTTTGTGCTTCTATCTTAGCCTTGTTATATTATTGGGTGCTTTACTTTTTGCATTTACAGTAAGTTGCATGAAATTATCCTTGACGGTCACTTACAGTTTAAATGGGTATTGCGTAGTGGACGCACATATCTTAAGTGATAATCAATGGGGTTGGAGCTGTTTTCCATTCCTAAATATAGACTAGTGAACCTTACAGCATTGCAGGAATGTGAGTATTTGAGTGCGGTTTTAGTGAACGTTTCACATACCCAAGTGGGATCATTAAAAATTCGTTTCTTTCTCACCTTTTAAGCTTGATACACGTAGTACGAAAGGAGAAGTGTGAATGTCGATCCATTTGGAATCCCAGCCACCTTTTCCACAGCTGTCGTAGCAGACTATGCAATGGCGAAGGATGTTGTTGCGGACACTCTTAGTGAGTTTTTCATATTTTACAATGATTTCCACCATTACATTGCCTCTATTTCCATCAGAATAAGTTGTCCTGTCATTTAAATATTTATTCCATAGTGATATTTTTATTTGCGCTGTATTTTCGCGCTCTTAAATGGTTTAGTTTAGTTAAGCCACGGATTTTTTTAATCCTACATTTCGCTTTGATTGTACACGTTCATCTAAGTAAGCAGTGATGCACGCCAAACCTCCATATCCAACTCTATGCCTCAGGTTTGTCTGTTTTGAGGAAAGGAAATTAAGAAATCCTCATACTCAAATAAAAATTTTTTACTTCTCAAACACGCTAAAAAACCTGAGTTCATTTATCGACAAGTTTTTGATTCCTTATTTATTTAAAGAATGTGAGATTTACGTGATTTAGTTTTGGCTCTTTGATTATTTTCTAACACATTCACTGTCAGTTTTTAGCGAAGTATCGACGTCTACTATTCTAGGTGTTTTACAGTCCTGATTTGATTTTTTAGCCAAGTCAATCCTTGCTGGAGAGAACTAAAAGTGCTGCTCCCCCCGTACATGGTCAACATGCACTGCCTTATACTGATTTTGAAATTGCTTCTCTTTGGGTGCAATAAAGTGGCGCGGTCATTTGCGATATGCTAATTTAGAGCCCGGGCAACATATGTGACACC
>NW_020170567.1:108236-120960 GCF_000524195.1 Echinococcus granulosus | reverse complement strand
CCAGTGGGAGAGGATTGTTTGATGCTTAACCGGTTGCCGGACTAATTTGTGATAAGAAATGGTTTCTGTGTTATGCTGCTAAGCAAGGGGAGAGTGGAAGATCGTGTGTCTCGTCCTCAACCCCATCCGCTATATTTCTCCAGTAATATTTTTGCACGTGATGCTTATCCGCTCTTATTGGCACTAAGGTTAGATAGTCAAATGCGAAGTAACAGTGAGACATAAGGAGGAATAGCTGGGATTGGGCTTGGTTATTTTGCTTATGTAGGGGAAATGTTCCCAGATTTAAATTCCCGGCAGGATTTTGTCTCACTGAGAAAGGATTAATGACGAAGCCATTGAATTGCCTGAGAATTGTGCTTATTGCAGCTATCTATTTGGCTATGTGAACCCCTTCCATATCCCACAAATTAGTAACATTGCTGATAGCAATGAGTTCTCCCTTGGTCTCCCAGTTCCTCAGTACCTGTTGATTACAAAGCGCCTTCCAGCTTCTCATGTTTTGCAACGTTCTTTGAGGGAGTAGCTTAGACCCGGCATCTACCGATCTCTGCGAAGAATACGACTACTTTCGCCAGTACTTCAAAGAGAGATTACTTCTAACCTGATTGGTTGTTTGATGTAGAGGGGAAAGCCACTAGACTACGTCAATTTTGACGCCTATGATTTGGGCTTTGATTGAAGCAAAATTTACGTGTTTCAAGATAAGTTAATCCGACCTTCCTGTTGAGATTTTGCAATAGCTTTAAAACAACACCAACTTGCGTCATTTAGCATTACTGATACGTTGAAAGAACTTTTTTGAAATAAACGCTGCGACAGCAACCAAATACACACTTGTGTTTTGATGGCTCGATATTGGAGTACCTCCCTTGTCTTTTGAAACAAATTAAAACGACTCGTTAAAGATCGCACTTGAGAAATAACTAATTCTTTTTTCTTTTAATCATCCAACCCTTCGATTGACCTCTTGACCTTACAATTTCTACATGGAAAAAAGGACTGTTAACCAGCTTTAAGATATAACAAACCCAACTGAATAAACATAAATTCAGGCTTAAATAAACCCCCATTTTTGTGAATTTGGACACAACATTTTTACCTCCCTGTTGACCTTTTGGCCTGGTAACTTTGATGTCAAACGAATAAGGTGGATACTAATTTGAGTTCAAAATCTGACGACATTGGCTCGTTTGATAAGAATTATGAGTTAAACGAGCCTCGCTATTTATCGCATGAATATCTAAACAGAGTAAGCCTAGTCTTCACTTGACCTTTAACCCATGACTTCAACACAGCACCCACCCGTATGAATGCTTGCAAGATGAGCAGGTGTGCGAAACTGGGCCTGCAGGTATTTGGCAGCGTAGGTAAGATAGGCAGAGACGATGGTGTTCTCAGTCACCGTGGTGGCTGTTACTCCCAACCAAACAGGGTTGGTTACAACGCGCCAGAAAACACGGGTTCGACCTACGAGAAAAATGAACATATTGCAACAATTCATTAATCAAATACAAAATGGATCAGTGTCCTAAGTTTACCAATGGGAGATTACATATTTTGAGGCAATCATTGCAGTTTGGAAAAGACTACTCAATTAAAACAAGTCCTATCATCCCGGATGGACAAATATACATTTGACCTGCTAACTATTATCTGATTGGCCAAACTAGCGTCACTATCACAACATTATTGATCTTTAAGGTAATCACACGAATTAAATATTCTCCCCGAACGATGTTTGAAGGTCACCGCGATTGACCATTGTTAGGATGCATGATGAGACCTACTACACTAAATAGTGTGAAATCTGTCTCTTAAACTGGATTAAACCTGATTTCACATAATCTACTCTATCTGGATGCTTTTACGTGTTAAAAGTAGGATTCATTTCACTCAAAAGGAAAAAACATGTAAGAAACCTTCAAATTCGCAGTTTAATAGTAATCCTTGTAGTATTCGCATATCGAGAATGATAAGAAGTGATTAGTGAGATTTCCAAGAGCTTAATTAGGGAAATTATTTATTCCACCAAAAATTATTACGTGTAATCAGAATTCATAAAAAGGGGTTACATAGAAAAGCCTTCTTTTCAAAAGGAGGTTCGAAAGAATTACTACCGTTCGATTAGCCACAATTAGAATCAAAACTTTAATATCTGTGTAACCCTAGCAGAAGACAGTAAATTTCGAAGATTTCATCCGTCTACAATGCGATAGACATTCCCCAAAAGTCTTCTGTTTATTTTAGATTAATTTGTCATCAAATATCAAAAAAAGTTACACTCGCCTACTCAATTGGTTAGTTAGTTGCTGGTGAAGTCTTAAAATTACAAGATGGCGAATTCGAGGAACATTTACAGGTAGAAGATTTATTCGATTTCCATAAAATGAACACTTTTTATGTGGAACAAAAAAAACTTCCTTGACTTCCGATGCACCTCATTGGTTAAGCCTACAATATTGCTGCACCGTGATTGGCTCTCAACTACACAGACCTATTTGACATTTTTGCTGGACAAATTTACCACAGATTTTAGTAACTTTAACAACTCTTAACAAGAGTGAAGTTCAAAATTACATTTATAATAGTTGTTTTAATGAAATGGATTATGCAGCGGTTGTTTCTGACTGATTATCCACCACGAATTAACACACTTTTAAAGCCTCGAAGCCTCTGTAACCTAGACCTACGCACAGAGACTGGAAGAATATTCAATGAGCACAGCTTGGTCATGAACTCATCACTACGCCTCGGGTGAGTCACACCTGACCTCACATCTTGCATGCCATTGGTCAGTTTGCACCTGGGTCGTTTTGTATTTGGTGATTACGCATTAAACTGCCTTCAGTAAAAACCGAATGATCCAGATGGTAATAATAAGAATTAGGACCAAATTTCTGAATGAATTGGACGTATAATAATAAAAAAAGCTTCAAATTCTACCACCTTTACCAAAGAACACACTGCTCAAAACATTATGTTCAGTAGCGAGTACAGTAAAAAGCAGTGAAAGGACCGCTCGTAAGCATTAACAAATGGTCAAGTCGAAAACAAATTGATGCTCAACTTCAGCATCAATTTCAGTAGCAAACACACAAACCTCTAAACTTTCTTGAGAAACCCGCTTGTAAACATGCGCACATCGAGGAGGACCCCTTCTCCGATCGTCTATTCAATGGGGTTGCCAAAAACGCAGGCGGTGTTGGCGTTGGTTGCACACCCTTTGACGTTAATGATTGCTGCATTGCAATCGGCATGGCTCCCCTTGACCCCTGTCTTCGATGCAGTTTACATTCCACCTCTGGACTCAGTAATGGTGGTGAATGCAACACGAGAGACTCACTAGCCTCTGAAATGGGCTCAGGAAAGCGGCCAGGAATGGTAGTGGATATAGGGTGTAGTGACGTGGCAACGAAGCCACCTGTGGCCAATCCACCCTTGCCGTCATTTTCAGGAGTGGAGAGCTGAAGAGAGAAGAACACGAGGATTGATAATTTCATTAATAAATCATTAGCAAATCAAATAATTCGTAAAAGGAACAAAAGAGGCTAGCTGATTTCGAAAGAGTGCGGAGTTCAAATTAAATAACCTCCTGACTTCAAAATGGCCTACCTTGTATAAACTCCAAAAAGCAAATTTATAAATTATTTATGAGTTTTAGGTGTAGTAAGCTGATGTTTATACGCTTACGAGATTATAGATAGGACACAAACACTACGGAAATCAAGAATAACATGAATCAGAGCGCCAAAGAACGTTTTGGCCGTTGAAATATTATTGCCACACTTTTTTGAGAATCAATTCCACAAGTTTAGGTGCTTCAAGCGCCTGAGGAAGTATCCGTAGGTAACAAAACGGAGAGATCTCATATTGCTTGATAGTTGAAGTGAATGCAAAGATGCCATCCGCGTGGGACAAGAAACAAAAACAATAAAGACCTGCTTACAGAGCACAAGGTATGACAAAAGGTCGTTCCTTTCTTCATTGCTTACTCCCTGCTACCATGTGCGACCTCTTTTGGCAGGCATCTACGCCACAGCCAGTGACAACCCTCACCTGAACTGCATTGCCTCTCCAGCGACCGCTTTATCACACCGAAATGGTCACATGACTGGACCAATCTGTTCTACTCCTCCACCTCCACTTCCTGCCTCCTCTGTTGCCATTGCAGGAGGTTGCATTCTAAACGTCCCTTGTCCAGCTGAACGGAACACCATTCTCCCCACTTTTATGGGCGGCAAGATGTTGGTGCAATGTTATACGTCTTACTGGACATGGGAACCGTGTGCTGTAGAGGTCTGTTTGCTTCATCTGCAGATGCCACTCATTTAGAGCGCAAATAATTTGGACTGTTTTCAGTGATATTGCCGCAATGTCCCTTCCAGTTCTTTTGGAAGAACGCTATACAAGGAAGGTTGGTCATTCTGCCATCACTTGCGTGAATGTGGAATGAAATGAGTGGAGGAGGTGAAGCGGGGGAAGAAAGACACCGATTCTGCCAAATGATTGTGGCTAGGCCCTCCATCCTCCAGTTACTCCACCTCGTCTGATGAATTGGACTGACGCACAACAAGGTCTGGTCATGATTCTGACCCCACGCACGAAACCACTTTGTCGATGCGATGTTCACATCCGCCTGAATCCGAATTAAAGCAATTCATCTATGCACAATTTGGCCTCTTTCTTCAATACAACATCATCTGATCACCGGTTCACAGGCACGCCACTTGTGCGTTCTGAAGTGGACCTGAGAAGCGAGTCGACTCTCCCACACAGCCTCAGAGCTCACATCGAAAGGATGAACTTGAGCTTGAAAAACTTCGCTCGGGTGAGGGCTGCCTCAGCTCACGGTGGTGATCACGTAGCACTACCCTTTGGTGAAAGGAAACAAAATACAAGGATTTGTTGATGGAGTGAGGGCGACCATAAACATTTGGCTGAAGCCACCATCACCACCGCCACCTTACGAGGCGCAGCCGACAAGTACAAAGTGCATTAAAGGCAAATGGTAAAGTACATTTGGATGTAAAATGCACTCAAATCGAAGCAGAACAGCTGAAGCATCCTAAGGCAGTCTGCTCCAATTCGTCGTGGGTGGCTGTGGAGTACGGTGAATCCGCATGCTTCCACTTCCTTGATGACACTTATGGTGGTGGCGGTAGGAAGTGATGTACCACGCCACTTTACACCATAGTATGGTATAGTACAGTACAGCATACCCAGGTTTCTTGCATCACTCATACTGATGCGATCCAGAAAATCCTTGTCTTCTTAGGCTTCACTGCATTCAGCAGTGAGTATTGGGAATTGAACATTCAGTCCTTCTGAGCTGGATGAAGGAGAGAGCGAGTTTTGGCAGGCTGCGTGACCTATCCTGTCGAAATTGCTAATGTCCGCGTTCGTCCTTTAGTTATGGCGTATTGAGCGCGACAGTGGAAGGAAGGATTCGTGTGCTGCGCGACTTCGTCAAGTGAGATGAGATGTGTGTCAGACGTTCCATGCACTTGTTGGATGCTCATGGGTATGTGTTGAGCAACCTGCTTCCAGTGAACCACATGAACACGATGGATTACATGAAGCACAATGTTGCATGCTTGCACCAGTGGAGGACGGAATGGAGGATGAATCAAAGTCGGGGTAGGGTCTCACTCCTTCCTGTGAAATTGGTAGAGTCATGTGGATGCGACACAACAGAGACATCCGTTGACATCACCACACCCACTCGCTTATGCTCAAACGATGCTTATATGCATTGGGTGGAAGCGACTTTCTCTACATCGATACGGTTGAGCTTCCATGCTGGTATTACACAATCATTTGGACTTCAAACAGACCCCCTCACCACCCTATACTACACCACGCCAGACCACATTCCTTTATACTGCATTACTATGTTACATGATTGCGGGAATCCAAATGGTCTGAGTCTCAGGGGTTTTCGTGGTTTTCAACCCATCCAATCGCGACTGCAACCCACCTGTCCTCCTCTTCCCACCTTGTAGCCTTTTTCCACACTGACGCACTTAACTAAAGTGGCTGTCCAATTTATTGACACCACGAATTAACATTCACCTGTACTTCAACTGGAATTGCACCCACAAAAACCACATTTGTCTGTTCAGATATTATGCAGCGAGATTGTTTCCAATGCGTCGTTGAAGGTCATTTCTTGTGTACGTCTTTTAAAGACCATCTAAATAGGTTTAAGGCGCAAGACAAGGACGAGATGGCCGAGCTCTCCACTTTTCTCTAGAGTTAAATTCACCCCAAACACAACAATATGCTATTCAAAGACCAGTGGGAGAGGATTGTTTGATGCTTAACCGGTTGCCGGACTAATTTGTGATAAGAAATGGTTTCTGTGTTATGCTGCTAAGCAAGGGGAGAGTGGAAGATCGTGTGTCTCGTCCTCAACCCCATCCGCTATATTTCTCCAGTAATATTTTTGCACGTGATGCTTATCCGCTCTTATTGGCACTAAGGTTAGATAGTCAAATGCGAAGTAACAGTGAGACATAAGGAGGAATAGCTGGGATTGGGCTTGGTTATTTTGCTTATGTAGGGGAAATGTTCCCAGATTTAAATTCCCGGCAGGATTTTGTCTCACTGAGAAAGGATTAATGACGAAGCCATTGAATTGCCTGAGAATTGTGCTTATTGCAGCTATCTATTTGGCTATGTGAACCCCTTCCATATCCCACAAATTAGTAACATTGCTGATAGCAATGAGTTCTCCCTTGGTCTCCCAGTTCCTCAGTACCTGTTGATTACAAAGCGCCTTCCAGCTTCTCATGTTTTGCAACGTTCTTTGAGGGAGTAGCTTAGACCCGGCATCTACCGATCTCTGCGAAGAATACGACTACTTTCGCCAGTACTTCAAAGAGAGATTACTTCTAACCTGATTGGTTGTTTGATGTAGAGGGGAAAGCCACTAGACTACGTCAATTTTGACGCCTATGATTTGGGCTTTGATTGAAGCAAAATTTACGTGTTTCAAGATAAGTTAATCCGACCTTCCTGTTGAGATTTTGCAATAGCTTTAAAACAACACCAACTTGCGTCATTTAGCATTACTGATACGTTGAAAGAACTTTTTTGAAATAAACGCTGCGACAGCAACCAAATACACACTTGTGTTTTGATGGCTCGATATTGGAGTACCTCCCTTGTCTTTTGAAACAAATTAAAACGACTCGTTAAAGATCGCACTTGAGAAATAACTAATTCTTTTTTCTTTTAATCATCCAACCCTTCGATTGACCTCTTGACCTTACAATTTCTACATGGAAAAAAGGACTGTTAACCAGCTTTAAGATATAACAAACCCAACTGAATAAACATAAATTCAGGCTTAAATAAACCCCCATTTTTGTGAATTTGGACACAACATTTTTACCTCCCTGTTGACCTTTTGGCCTGGTAACTTTGATGTCAAACGAATAAGGTGGATACTAATTTGAGTTCAAAATCTGACGACATTGGCTCGTTTGATAAGAATTATGAGTTAAACGAGCCTCGCTATTTATCGCATGAATATCTAAACAGAGTAAGCCTAGTCTTCACTTGACCTTTAACCCATGACTTCAACACAGCACCCACCCGTATGAATGCTTGCAAGATGAGCAGGTGTGCGAAACTGGGCCTGCAGGTATTTGGCAGCGTAGGTAAGATAGGCAGAGACGATGGTGTTCTCAGTCACCGTGGTGGCTGTTACTCCCAACCAAACAGGGTTGGTTACAACGCGCCAGAAAACACGGGTTCGACCTACGAGAAAAATGAACATATTGCAACAATTCATTAATCAAATACAAAATGGATCAGTGTCCTAAGTTTACCAATGGGAGATTACATATTTTGAGGCAATCATTGCAGTTTGGAAAAGACTACTCAATTAAAACAAGTCCTATCATCCCGGATGGACAAATATACATTTGACCTGCTAACTATTATCTGATTGGCCAAACTAGCGTCACTATCACAACATTATTGATCTTTAAGGTAATCACACGAATTAAATATTCTCCCCGAACGATGTTTGAAGGTCACCGCGATTGACCATTGTTAGGATGCATGATGAGACCTACTACACTAAATAGTGTGAAATCTGTCTCTTAAACTGGATTAAACCTGATTTCACATAATCTACTCTATCTGGATGCTTTTACGTGTTAAAAGTAGGATTCATTTCACTCAAAAGGAAAAAACATGTAAGAAACCTTCAAATTCGCAGTTTAATAGTAATCCTTGTAGTATTCGCATATCGAGAATGATAAGAAGTGATTAGTGAGATTTCCAAGAGCTTAATTAGGGAAATTATTTATTCCACCAAAAATTATTACGTGTAATCAGAATTCATAAAAAGGGGTTACATAGAAAAGCCTTCTTTTCAAAAGGAGGTTCGAAAGAATTACTACCGTTCGATTAGCCACAATTAGAATCAAAACTTTAATATCTGTGTAACCCTAGCAGAAGACAGTAAATTTCGAAGATTTCATCCGTCTACAATGCGATAGACATTCCCCAAAAGTCTTCTGTTTATTTTAGATTAATTTGTCATCAAATATCAAAAAAAGTTACACTCGCCTACTCAATTGGTTAGTTAGTTGCTGGTGAAGTCTTAAAATTACAAGATGGCGAATTCGAGGAACATTTACAGGTAGAAGATTTATTCGATTTCCATAAAATGAACACTTTTTATGTGGAACAAAAAAAACTTCCTTGACTTCCGATGCACCTCATTGGTTAAGCCTACAATATTGCTGCACCGTGATTGGCTCTCAACTACACAGACCTATTTGACATTTTTGCTGGACAAATTTACCACAGATTTTAGTAACTTTAACAACTCTTAACAAGAGTGAAGTTCAAAATTACATTTATAATAGTTGTTTTAATGAAATGGATTATGCAGCGGTTGTTTCTGACTGATTATCCACCACGAATTAACACACTTTTAAAGCCTCGAAGCCTCTGTAACCTAGACCTACGCACAGAGACTGGAAGAATATTCAATGAGCACAGCTTGGTCATGAACTCATCACTACGCCTCGGGTGAGTCACACCTGACCTCACATCTTGCATGCCATTGGTCAGTTTGCACCTGGGTCGTTTTGTATTTGGTGATTACGCATTAAACTGCCTTCAGTAAAAACCGAATGATCCAGATGGTAATAATAAGAATTAGGACCAAATTTCTGAATGAATTGGACGTATAATAATAAAAAAAGCTTCAAATTCTACCACCTTTACCAAAGAACACACTGCTCAAAACATTATGTTCAGTAGCGAGTACAGTAAAAAGCAGTGAAAGGACCGCTCGTAAGCATTAACAAATGGTCAAGTCGAAAACAAATTGATGCTCAACTTCAGCATCAATTTCAGTAGCAAACACACAAACCTCTAAACTTTCTTGAGAAACCCGCTTGTAAACATGCGCACATCGAGGAGGACCCCTTCTCCGATCGTCTATTCAATGGGGTTGCCAAAAACGCAGGCGGTGTTGGCGTTGGTTGCACACCCTTTGACGTTAATGATTGCTGCATTGCAATCGGCATGGCTCCCCTTGACCCCTGTCTTCGATGCAGTTTACATTCCACCTCTGGACTCAGTAATGGTGGTGAATGCAACACGAGAGACTCACTAGCCTCTGAAATGGGCTCAGGAAAGCGGCCAGGAATGGTAGTGGATATAGGGTGTAGTGACGTGGCAACGAAGCCACCTGTGGCCAATCCACCCTTGCCGTCATTTTCAGGAGTGGAGAGCTGAAGAGAGAAGAACACGAGGATTGATAATTTCATTAATAAATCATTAGCAAATCAAATAATTCGTAAAAGGAACAAAAGAGGCTAGCTGATTTCGAAAGAGTGCGGAGTTCAAATTAAATAACCTCCTGACTTCAAAATGGCCTACCTTGTATAAACTCCAAAAAGCAAATTTATAAATTATTTATGAGTTTTAGGTGTAGTAAGCTGATGTTTATACGCTTACGAGATTATAGATAGGACACAAACACTACGGAAATCAAGAATAACATGAATCAGAGCGCCAAAGAACGTTTTGGCCGTTGAAATATTATTGCCACACTTTTTTGAGAATCAATTCCACAAGTTTAGGTGCTTCAAGCGCCTGAGGAAGTATCCGTAGGTAACAAAACGGAGAGATCTCATATTGCTTGATAGTTGAAGTGAATGCAAAGATGCCATCCGCGTGGGACAAGAAACAAAAACAATAAAGACCTGCTTACAGAGCACAAGGTATGACAAAAGGTCGTTCCTTTCTTCATTGCTTACTCCCTGCTACCATGTGCGACCTCTTTTGGCAGGCATCTACGCCACAGCCAGTGACAACCCTCACCTGAACTGCATTGCCTCTCCAGCGACCGCTTTATCACACCGAAATGGTCACATGACTGGACCAATCTGTTCTACTCCTCCACCTCCACTTCCTGCCTCCTCTGTTGCCATTGCAGGAGGTTGCATTCTAAACGTCCCTTGTCCAGCTGAACGGAACACCATTCTCCCCACTTTTATGGGCGGCAAGATGTTGGTGCAATGTTATACGTCTTACTGGACATGGGAACCGTGTGCTGTAGAGGTCTGTTTGCTTCATCTGCAGATGCCACTCATTTAGAGCGCAAATAATTTGGACTGTTTTCAGTGATATTGCCGCAATGTCCCTTCCAGTTCTTTTGGAAGAACGCTATACAAGGAAGGTTGGTCATTCTGCCATCACTTGCGTGAATGTGGAATGAAATGAGTGGAGGAGGTGAAGCGGGGGAAGAAAGACACCGATTCTGCCAAATGATTGTGGCTAGGCCCTCCATCCTCCAGTTACTCCACCTCGTCTGATGAATTGGACTGACGCACAACAAGGTCTGGTCATGATTCTGACCCCACGCACGAAACCACTTTGTCGATGCGATGTTCACATCCGCCTGAATCCGAATTAAAGCAATTCATCTATGCACAATTTGGCCTCTTTCTTCAATACAACATCATCTGATCACCGGTTCACAGGCACGCCACTTGTGCGTTCTGAAGTGGACCTGAGAAGCGAGTCGACTCTCCCACACAGCCTCAGAGCTCACATCGAAAGGATGAACTTGAGCTTGAAAAACTTCGCTCGGGTGAGGGCTGCCTCAGCTCACGGTGGTGATCACGTAGCACTACCCTTTGGTGAAAGGAAACAAAATACAAGGATTTGTTGATGGAGTGAGGGCGACCATAAACATTTGGCTGAAGCCACCATCACCACCGCCACCTTACGAGGCGCAGCCGACAAGTACAAAGTGCATTAAAGGCAAATGGTAAAGTACATTTGGATGTAAAATGCACTCAAATCGAAGCAGAACAGCTGAAGCATCCTAAGGCAGTCTGCTCCAATTCGTCGTGGGTGGCTGTGGAGTACGGTGAATCCGCATGCTTCCACTTCCTTGATGACACTTATGGTGGTGGCGGTAGGAAGTGATGTACCACGCCACTTTACACCATAGTATGGTATAGTACAGTACAGCATACCCAGGTTTCTTGCATCACTCATACTGATGCGATCCAGAAAATCCTTGTCTTCTTAGGCTTCACTGCATTCAGCAGTGAGTATTGGGAATTGAACATTCAGTCCTTCTGAGCTGGATGAAGGAGAGAGCGAGTTTTGGCAGGCTGCGTGACCTATCCTGTCGAAATTGCTAATGTCCGCGTTCGTCCTTTAGTTATGGCGTATTGAGCGCGACAGTGGAAGGAAGGATTCGTGTGCTGCGCGACTTCGTCAAGTGAGATGAGATGTGTGTCAGACGTTCCATGCACTTGTTGGATGCTCATGGGTATGTGTTGAGCAACCTGCTTCCAGTGAACCACATGAACACGATGGATTACATGAAGCACAATGTTGCATGCTTGCACCAGTGGAGGACGGAATGGAGGATGAATCAAAGTCGGGGTAGGGTCTCACTCCTTCCTGTGAAATTGGTAGAGTCATGTGGATGCGACACAACAGAGACATCCGTTGACATCACCACACCCACTCGCTTATGCTCAAACGATGCTTATATGCATTGGGTGGAAGCGACTTTCTCTACATCGATACGGTTGAGCTTCCATGCTGGTATTACACAATCATTTGGACTTCAAACAGACCCCCTCACCACCCTATACTACACCACGCCAGACCACATTCCTTTATACTGCATTACTATGTTACATGATTGCGGGAATCCAAATGGTCTGAGTCTCAGGGGTTTTCGTGGTTTTCAACCCATCCAATCGCGACTGCAACCCACCTGTCCTCCTCTTCCCACCTTGTAGCCTTTTTCCACACTGACGCACTTAACTAAAGTGGCTGTCCAATTTATTGACACCACGAATTAACATTCACCTGTACTTCAACTGGAATTGCACCCACAAAAACCACATTTGTCTGTTCAGATATTATGCAGCGAGATTGTTTCCAATGCGTCGTTGAAGGTCATTTCTTGTGTACGTCTTTTAAAGACCATCTAAATAGGTTTAAGGCGCAAGACAAGGACGAGATGGCCGAGCTCTCCACTTTTCTCTAGAGTTAAATTCACCCCAAACACAACAATATGCTATTCAAAGACAAATTTGAGTATAACACTCTGCTCCTCGTTTAACTTGTCACATTTGGTCTGATTATCGGGTAGTATGTTGCTTATTTGACCGGCTGATGGAGTTCCTTGACGAAATGTCACCAACTTTTGCCGTGGTCA
>NW_020170567.1:106653-108136 GCF_000524195.1 Echinococcus granulosus | reverse complement strand
CAAATTTTGTACCCTTTCAAGACGTTACTTTGTCCACTTACTAAGACGACATATCTGTTTATAACATTTAGCGCCCTTCAAAACGGTGTCCCTTTCTTCCTCTTTGGTGCAATTTTACGTACGATTGGGATTAAAAGCTTTTGAAGAAAATTATTCCCCTCTTCCTCTTGCTTTTAGCCTTCGAGTAGTCAAAACAAAATATGGGAACACGAAAACGCCTTCCGTTGATTAAAAATCTTCAAATCAGAACTTTAGAATTACGATTTAACAAGCCTTTCCGTTAATCCAACTAGCTATTCAAATTCCAAACACTTCTGCCCATCAAATGCAGTCAGTTTCAACAGTGTGAAATGGTAAGTTACAGCACAAATTGATTGGTATAGAAAAATGAAAAAGAACAAAAATTTTTTGCACTCACCGCAGTTGTTTTGGCAGCGGGACGCTCCGATGGGCACGAAATCCCTCCTTCGACGTCTACCTCACCACATTTATCACTGTCTTGAGGATTTGGAAGACGTCGAGGAAAAGCAAGGACAGGAAGTGAGGTTAGACAGGCGATAACACCGAAGATGACCATGCCCAACCACCATGCACCGAGCCAGGATTGGCTGTAGGCGTCTAATTGGGAGGCGGATGGCGGCTGAATGGAGGGGGTATCGATGTAGATCTGTAGGAATGCGGCGCCTGCCATGAAGCCGAAGGCAGGACCTAGACCCGCACTGCTATATAGGAGACCTGGGACCGAGAAAAAAACCATTGACTGCGTTCAGATTAGGAGGGGAGGCTAGGTGGTAACTCAATCATGAAAGCTTTTTTACTATTCATGCTCAGGTAAGGGGCTGACTTGCTGAAGCAAGCACACACAAGGCAAGTGATCCTCGACTCAGAGTTTTACTATTAATAAACGCCTTCACTAGAGCATCTTTTGAGGCCAAAGAACTAATTTTGCCTGTCTTTGACCAATATTGACAAGGATTTCGGCAACCTGGGTAGTATTTGAGGCCTGAGTAATCATCTCTGGCGTCAAGGCATTGGATGGCCGTTTTAACTATCAAAAGTTTTTTGGGCACAAAGTGCAGAAATCAACTTTAATATTTACTTTTGCGATGCTAGGTAGGTTGTGCAGACATCAGATTGTAGAATAAGATTTAAACGTTGAATATGGTGAACTGTGAATAAACATTGTTATCATAGATGACGACACTGAGGGAGGAAAAATGATCCACGTCTTGAAAGAGAGCTGACCTCACGACAGAAAGTTTGCAATCACATTATGGCTACCTTATGACAGAAAAGTGAGTCTTCTCTTTGATTTAATTCACTTTTAATTTTCACATCCACTTTCATTCTCGGAAGCAATAATTTGCCTGGGAGAAGTCGTAACATAAAACACTTAAATATGACAAGTCACTACTCCTCCTCCTTTTCTTGCCCATCTGAAATAATTCACAAAGTCAAACATCAAACAATCTTCTCCCACTGA